>NW_026734314.1:300000-542860 GCF_949786415.1 Peromyscus eremicus
GTGTGTAGGAAGCACAGTTCTTTTGTTCTGAGCAAGCTCACTGTTCGGACCCCATAGGAAACACAGTAGAGTAAAGAGTGCTCTTTTCTCAAAATCAGAGTGTGTTTCTTGTAAGGCAAGCTAGCGTTTATTTCCCAGTTCTAAATGGAGTTGAATCACATGCAGTTTTCGGTCCTACGAGCAAGAGTTGTTTTCTGGTAAGGAAAGTCACTATTGCGCTCTCATTGCCATAGACAATGCAAATAGCACTCGCGTCTGTTCCCAGCAAGTACAGTGTATTGGACTGAAGCAGAGCTACTCTTCTTGTCAGTTTCCTAAGCAGAGTTGAACTAGATATGGCCCGTGTGTGTAGGAAGCACAGATTTTTTTTTCTGAGGAAGCTCACTGTTCTGGCCTTATAGGAAACACGGTAGAGTAGAAGAGTGCTCTTTTCTCAAAAGCAGAGTGTATTTCTTGTAAGGCGAGCTAGCATTTCTTTCCCAGTCCTAAGTGGAGTTGAGACACATGCAGTTTTTGTTCCTACGAGCAAGAGTGGTTTTCTGGTAAGAAGAGTCACTATTGCACTCCCATTGCCATACACAATGCAAATTGCACTTGCATCTGTTCCCAGCAAGTACAGTTTATTGGACTGAAGAGGAGCTACTGTTCTTGTCAGTTGCCTAAGCAGAGTTGAACTAGATATGGCCCGTGTGTAGGAAGCACATTTCTTGTGTTCTGAGCAAGCTCACTGTTCGGGCCCCATAGGAAACACAGTTGAGTAGAAGAGTGCTCTTTTCTCAAAAGCAGAGTGTGTTTCTTGTAAGGTGAGCTAGCGTTTGTTTTCCAGTCCTAAATGGAGTTGAATCACATGCAGTTTCTGGTCCTACGAGCAAAAGTTGTTTTCTGGTAAGAGGAGTCACTATTGCGCTCCCATTGTCATACACAGGGCAAATAGTACTGGCATCTGTTCCCAGCATGTACAGTGTAATGGACTAAATGGATCTACTGTTCTTGTCAGTTTCCGAAGCAGAATTGAACTAGATATGGCCCGTGTGTTTAGGAAGCACAGTTCTTTTGTTCTGAGCAAGCTCACTGTTCTGACCCCTTATGAAACACAGTATAGTAGAAGAGTGCTCTTTTCTCAAAAGCAGAGTGTGTTTCTTGTAACACGAGATAGCGTTTGTTTCCCAGTCCTAAATGGAGTTGAATCACATGCAGTTTCTGGTCCTACGAGCAAGAGTTGTTTTCTGGTAAGGAAAGTCACTATTGTGCTCCCATTGCCATACACTGTTCAAATAGCACTCGCGTCTGTTCCCAGCAAGTACAGTGTATTGAACTGAAGAGGAGCTACTGTTCTTGTCAGTTTCCTAAGCAGAGTTGAAGTAGATATGGCCCGTGTGTGTAGGACGCACAGTTCTTTTGTTCTGAGCAAGCTCACTGTTCGGACCCCATAGGAAACACAGTAGAGTAGAAGAGTGCTCTTTTCTCAAAAGCAGAGTGCGTTTTTTGTAAGGCGAGCTAGCGTTTGTTTCCCAGTCCTAAATGGAGTTGAATCACATGCAGTTTCTGGTCCTATGAGCAAGAGTTGTTTTCTGGTAAGAAGAGTCACTATTGCGCTCCCATTGTCATACACAGGACAAATAGCACTGGTTTCTTTTCCCAGCATGTACAGTGTACTGGACTGAAGAGGATCTATTGTTCTTGTCAGTTTCTTAAGCAGAGTTGAACTAGATATGGCCCGTGTGTGTAGGAAGCACAGTACTTTTGTTTGGAGCAAGCTCACTGTTCGGACCCCATAGGAAACACAGTAGAGTAGAAGAGTGCTCTTTTCTCAAAAGCAGAGTGTGTTTCTTGTACGGCGAGCTAGCGTTTGTTTCCCAGTCCTAAATGGAGTTGAATCACATGTAGTTTCTGGTCCTACGAGAAAAAGTTGTTTTCTGGTAAGGAAAGTCACTATTGTGCTCCCATTGCCAATCACAGTGCAAATAGCACTTGTGTCTGTTCCCAGGAAATACAGTGTATTGGACTGAAGAGGAGGTACTCTTCTTGTCAGATTCCTAAGCAGAGTTGAACTAGATATGGCCCGTGTGTGTAGGAAGCACAGTTCTTTTGTTCTTAGCCAGCTCACTGTTCAGACCCAATAGGAAACACAGTAGAGTAGAAGAGTGCTCTTTTCTCAAAAGAAGAGTGTGTTTCTTGTAAGGCGAGCTAGCGTTTGTTTCCCAGTCCTAAATGGTGTTGAGTGACATACAGTTTCTGGTCCCACGAGCAAGAGTTGTTTTCTGGTAAGAAGAGTCACTATTTCGCTCCCATTGTCATACACAGGGCTAATAGCACTGACGTCGGTTCCCAGCATGTACAGTGTATTGGACTGAAGAAGATCTACTGTTCTTGTCAGTTTCCTAAGCAGAATTGAACTAGATATGGCCGTGTGTAGGAAGCACAGTTCTTTTGTTCTGAGCAAGCTCACTGTTTTGGCCCTATAGGAAACACAGTAGAGTAAAGAGTGCTCTTTTCTCAAAATCAGAGTGTGTTTCTTGTAAGGCAAGCTAGCGTTTATTTCCCAGTTCTAAATGGAGTTGAATCACATGCAGTTTTCGGTCCTACGAGCAAGAGTTGTTTTCTGGTAAGGAAAGTCACTATTGCGCTCTCATTGCCATAGACAACGCAAATAGCACTCGCGTCTGTTCCCAGCAAGTACAGTGTATTGGACTGAAGCAGAGCTACTGTTCTTGTCAGTTTCCTAAGCAGAGTTGAACTAGATATGGCCCGTGTGTGTAGGAAGCACAGATTTTTTTTTGCTGAGGAAGCTCACTGTTCTGGCCTTATAGGAAACACGGTAGAGTAGAAGAGTGCTCTTTTCTCAAAAGCAGAGTGTATTTCTTGTAAGGCGAGCTAGCATTTCTTTCCCAGTCCTAAGTGGAGTTGAGACACATGCAGTTTTTGTTCCTACGAGCAAGAGTGGTTTTCTGGTAAGAAGAGTCACTATTGCACTCCCATTGCCATACACAATGCAAATTGCACTTGCATCTGTTCCCAGCAAGTACAGTTTATTGGACTGAAGAGGAGCTACTGTTCTTGTCAGTTGCCTAAGCAGAGTTGAACTAGATATGGCCCGTGTGTAGGAAGCACATTTCTTGTGTTCTGAGCAAGCTCACTGTTCGGGCCCCATAGGAAACACAGTAGAGTAGAAGAGTGCTCTTTTCTCAAAAGCAGAGTGTGTTTCTTGTAAGGTGAGCTAGCGTTTGTTTTCCAGTCCTAAATGGAGTTGAATCACATGCAGTTTCTGGTCCTACGAGCAAAACTTGTTTTCTGGTAAGAGGAGTCACTATTGCGCTCCCATTGTCATACACAGGGCAAATAGTACTGGCATCTGTTCCCAGCATGTACAGTGTAATGGACTAAATGGATCTACTGTTCTTGTCAGTTTCCGAAGCAGAATTGAACTAGATATGGCCCGTGTGTTTAGGAAGCACAGTTCTTTTGTTCTGAGCAAGCTCACTGTTCTGACCCCTTATGAAACACAGTATAGTAGAAGAGTGCTCTTTTCTCAAAAGCAGAGTGTGTTTCTTGTAACGCGAGATAGCGTTTGTTTCCCAGTCCTAAATGGAGTTGAATCACATGCAGTTTCTGGTCCTACGAGCAAGAGTTGTTTTCTGATAAGGAAAGTCACTATTGCGCTCCAATTGCCATAGACAGTGCAAAGAGCATACGCGTCTGTTCCCAGCAAGTACAGTGTATTGGAATGAAGCGGAGCTACTGTTCTTGTCTGTTTCCTAAGCAGAGTTGAACTAGATATGGCCAGTGTGGGAAGGAAGCACAGTTCTTCTGTTCTGAGCAAGCTCACTGTTTGGACCCCATAGGAAACACAGAAGAGTAGAAGAGTGCTCTTTTCTCAAAAGCAGAGTGTGTTTCTTGTAAGGCAAGCTAGCGTTTGTTTCCCAGTTCTAAATGGAGTTGAATCACATGCAGTTTCTGGTCCTATGAGCAAGAGTTGTTTTCTGGTAAGAAGAGTCACTATTGCGCTCCCATTGTCATACACAGGACAAATAGCACTGGTTTCTTTTCCCAGCATGTACAGTGTACTGGACTGAAGAGGATCTACTGTTCTTGTCAGTTTCTTAAGCAGAGTTGAACTAGATATGGCCCGTGTGTGTAGGAAGCACAGTACTTTTGTTTGGAGCAAGCTCACTGTTCGGACCCCATAGGAAACACAGTAGAGTAGAAGAGTGCTCTTTTCTCAAAAGCAGAGTGTGTTTCTTGTAGGGCGAGCTAGCGTTTGTTTCCCAGTCCTAAATGGAGTTGAATTACATGTAGTTTCTGGTCCTACGAGAAAAAGTTGTTTTCTGGTAAGGAAAGTCACTATTGTGCTCCCATTGCCAATCACAGTGCAAATAGCACTTGTGTCTGTTCCCAGCAAATACAGTGTATTGGACTGAAGAGGAGGTACTCTTCTTGTCAGATTCCTAAGCAGAGTTGAACTAGATATGGCCCGTGTGTGTAGGAAGCACAGTTCTTTTGTTCTTAGCCAGCTCACTGTTCAGACCCAATAGGAAACACAGTAGAGTAGAAGAGTGCTCTTTTCTCAAAAGAAGAGTGTGTTTCTTGTAAGGCGAGCTAGTGTTTGTTTCCCAGTCCTAAATGGTGTTGAGTGACATACAGTTTCTGGTCCCACGAGCAAGAGTTGTTTTCTGGTAAGAAGAGTCACTATTTCGCTCCCATTGTCATACACAGGGCTAATAGCACTGACGTCGGTTCCCAGCATGTACAGTGTATTGGACTGAAGAGGATCTACTGTTCTTGTCAGTTTCCTAAGCAGAATTGAACTAGATATGGCCGTGTGTAGGAAGCACAGTTCTTTTGTTCTGAGCAAGCTCACTGTTTTGGCCCTATAGGAAACACAGTAGAGTAAAGAGTGCTCTTTTCTCAAAATCAGAGTGTGTTTCTTGTAAGGCAAGCTAGCGTTTATTTCCCAGTTCTAAATGGAGTTGAATCACATGCAGTTTTCGGTCCTACGAGCAAGAGTTGTTTTCTGGTAAGGAAAGTCACTATTGCGCTCTCATTGCCATAGACAATGCAAATAGCACTCGCGTCTGTTCCCAGCAAGTACAGTGTATTGGACTGAAGCAGAGCTACTGTTCTTGTCAGTTTCCTAAGCAGAGTTGAACTAGATATGGCCCGTGTGTGTAGGAAGCACAGATTTTTTTTTGCTGAGGAAGCTCACTGTTCTGGCCTTATAGGAAACACGGTAGAGTAGAAGAGTGCTCTTTTCTCAAAAGCAGAGTGTATTTCTTGTAAGGCGAGCTAGCATTTCTTTCCCAGTCCTAAGTGGAGTTGAGACACATGCAGTTTTTGTTCCTACGAGCAAGAGTGGTTTTCTGGTAAGAAGAGTCACTATTGCACTCCCATTGCCATACACAATGCAAATTGCACTTGCATCTGTTCCCAGCAAGTACAGTTTATTGGACTGAAGAGGAGCTACTGTTCTAGTCAGTTGCCTAAGCAGAGTTGAACTAGATATGGCCCGTGTGTAGGAAGCACATTTCTTGTGTTCTGAGCAAGCTCACTGTTCGGGCCCCATAGGAAACACAGTAGAGTAGAAGAGTGCTCTTTTCTCAAAAGCAGAGTGTGTTTCTTGTAAGGTGAGCTAGCGTTTGTTTTCCAGTCCTAAATGGAGTTGAATCACATGCAGCTTCTGGTCCTACGAGCAAAAGTTGTTTTCTGGTAAGAGGAGTCACTATTGCGCTCCCATTGTCATACACAGGGCAAATAGTACTGGCATCTGTTCCCAGCATGTACAGTGTAATGGACTAAATGGATCTACTGTTCTTGTCAGTTTCCGAAGCAGAATTGAACTAGATATGGCCCGTGTGTTTAGGAAGCACAGTTCTTTTGTTCTGAGCAAGCTCACTGTTCTGACCCCTTATGAAACACAGTATAGTAGAAGAGTGCTCTTTTCTCAAAAGCAGAGTGTGTTTCTTGTAACGCGAGATAGCGTTTGTTTCCCAGTCCTAAATGGAGTTGAATCACATGCAGTTTCTGGTCCTACGAGCAAGAGTTGTTTTCTGGTAAGGAAAGTCACTATTGTGCTCCCATTGCCATACACTGTTCAAATAGCACTCGCGTCTGTTCCCAGCAAGTACAGTGTATTGAACTGAAGAGGAGCTACTGTTCTTGTCAGTTTCCTAAGCAGAGTTGAAGTAGATATGGCCCGTGTGTGTAGGAAGCACAGTTCATTTGTTCTGAGCAAGCTCACTGTTCGGACACCATAGGAAACACAGTAGAGTAGAAGAGTGCTCTTTTCTCAAAAGCAGAGTGTGTTTCTTGTAAGGTGAGCTAGCGTTTGTTTCCCAGTCCTAAATGGAGTTGAATCACATGCAGTTTATGGTCCTAGATGCAAGTGTTGTTTTCTGGTAAGAAGAGTCACTATTGCGCTCCCATTGTCATACACAGGGCAAATAGTACTGGCGTCTGTTCCCAGCATGTACAGTGTATTGGATTGAAGAGGATCTACTGTTCTTGTCAGATTCCTAAGCACAAGTGAACGAGATAAGGCCCCTGTGTGCAGGAAGCACAGATCTTTTGTTCAGAGGAAGCTCACTGTTCTGGCCCTATAGGAAACACAGCAGAGTAGAAGAGTGCTCTTTTCTCAAAAGCAGAGTAAGTTTCTTGTAAGGCGAGCTAGTATTTCTCTCCGAGTCCTAAGTGGAGTTGAGACACAGGCAGTTTTTGGTCTTACGAGCAAGCGTTTTTTTCTGGTGAGAAGAGTCACTATTGCACTCCCATTGCCATACACAGTGAAAAGAGCACTTGCATCTGTTCCCAAGCAAGTACAGTGTATTGGACTGAAGAGGAGCTACTGTTCTTCTCATTTTCCTAAGCAGAATTGAACTAATTATAGCCGTGTGTGTAGAAAGCACAGTTCTTTTGTTCTGAGCAATCTCACTGTTCTGGCCCTATAGGAAACACAGTAGAGTAGAAGAGTGCTCTTTTCTCAAAAGCAGAGTGTGTTTCTTATAAGGCGAGCTTGTGTTTGTTTCCCAGTTCTAAATGGAGTTGAATCACATGCAGTTTCTGGACTTAGGAGCAAAAGTTTTTTTCTGTTAAGGAAAGTCACTATTGTGCTCCCATTGCCATTCACAGTGCAAATAGCACTCGCGTCTGTTCCCAGCAATTACAGTGCATTGGACTGAAGAGGAGCTACTGTTCCTGTCAGTTTCCTAAACAGAGTTGAACTAGATAAGGCCCGTGTGTGTAGGAAGCACAGTTCTTTTGTTCTGAGCCAGCTCACTGTTCAGACCCAATAGGAAACACTTTAGAGTAGAAGAGTGCTCTTTTATCAAAAGCAGAGTGTGTTTCTTGTAAGGCGAGCTAGCGTTTGTTTCCCAGTCCTAAATGGAGTTGAGTGACATACAGTTTCTGGTCCCACTAGCAAGAGTTGTTTTCTGGTAAGAAGAGTCACTATTGTGCTCCCATTGTCATACACAGGGCTAATAGCACTTGTGTCGGTTCCCAGCATGTACAGTGTATTGGACTGAAGAGTATTTACTGTTCTTGTCAGTTTCCTAAGCAGAATTGAACTAGATATGGCCGTGTGTGTAGGAAGCACAGTTCTTTTGTTCTGAGCAAGCTCACTGTTTTGGCCCTATAGGAAACACAGTAGAGTAGAATAGTGCTCTTTTCTCAAAATCAGAGTGTGTTTCTTGTAAGGCAAGCTAGCGTTTATTTCCCAGTTCTAAATGGAGTTGAATCACATGCAGTTTTTGGTCCTACGAGGAAGAGTTGTTTTCTGGTAAGGAAAGTCACTATTGCGCTCCAATTGCCATAGACAGTGCAAAGAGCATACGCGTCTGTTCCCAGCAAGTACAGTGTATTGGAATGAAGCGGAGCTACTGTTCTTGTCAGTTTCCTAAGCAGAGTTGAACTAGATATGGCCAGTGTGGGAAGGAAGCACAGTTCTTTTGTTCTGAGCAAGCTCACTGTTTGGACCCCATAGGAAACACAGTAGAGTAGAAGAGTGCTCTTTTCTCAAAAGCTGAGTGTGTTTCTTGTAAGGCAAGCTAGCGTTTGTTTCCCAGTTCTAAATGGAGTTGAATCACATGCAGTTTCTGGTCCTATGAGCAAGAGTTGTTTTCTGGTAAGAAGAGTCACTATTGCGCTCCCATTGTCATACACAGGACAAATAGCACTGGTTTCTTTTCCCAGCATGTACAGTGTACTGGACTGAAGAGGATCTACTGTTCTTGTCAGTTTCTTAAGCAGAGTTGAACTAGATATGGCCCGTGTGTGTAGGAAGCACAGTACTTTTGTTTGGAGCAAGCTCACTGTTCGGACCCCATAGGAAACACAGTAGAGTAGAAGAGTACTCTTTTCTCAAAAGCAGAGTGTGTTTCTTGTAAGGCGAGCTAGCGTTTGTTTCCCAGTCCTAAATGGAGTTGAATCACATGTAGTTTCTGGTCCTACGAGAAAAAGTTGTTTTCTGGTAAGGAAAGTCACTATTGTGCTCCCATTGCCAATCACAGTGCAAATAGCACTTGTGTCTGTTCCCAGCAAATACAGTGTATTGGACTGAAGAGGAGCTACTCTTCTTGTCAGATTCCTAAGCAGAGTTGAACTAGATATGGCCCGTGTGTGTAGGAAGCACAGTTCTTTTGTTCTTAGCCAGCTCACTGTTCAGACCCAATAGGAAACACAGTAGAGTAGAAGAGTGCTCTTTTCTCAAAAGAAGAGTGTGTTTCTTGTAAGGCGAGCTGGCGTTTGTTTCCCTGTCCTAAATGGGGTTGAGTGACATACAATTTCTGGTCCCACGAGCAAGAGTTGTTTTCTGGTAAGAAGAGTCACTATTTCGCTCCCATTGTCATACACAGGGCTAATAGCACTGACGTCGGTTCCCAGCATGTACAGTGTATTGGACTGAAGAGGATCTACTGTTCTTGTCAGTTTCCTAAGCAGAATTGAACTAGATATGGCCGTGTGTAGGAAGCACAGTTCTTTTGTTCTGAGCAAGCTCACTGTTTTGGCCCTATAGGAAACACAGTAGAGTAAAGAGTGCTCTTTTCTCAAAATCAGAGTGTGTTTCTTGTAAGGCAAGCTAGCGTTTATTTCCCAGTTCTAAATGGAGTTGAATCACATGCAGTTTTCGGTCCTACGAGCAAGAGTTGTTTTCTTGTAAGGAAAGTCACTATTGCGCTCTCATTGCCATAGACAATGCAAATAGCACTCGCGTCTGTTCCCAGCAAGTACAGTGTATTGGACTGAAGCAGAGCTACTGTTCTTGTCAGTTTCCTAAGCAGAGTTGAACTAGATATGGCCCGTGTGTGTAGGAAGCACAGATTTTTTTTTGCTGAGGAAGCTCACTGTTCTGGCCTTATAGGAAACACGGTAGAGTAGAAGAGTGCTCTTTTCTCAAAAGCAGAGTGTATTTCTTGTAAGGCGAGCTAGCATTTCTTTCCCAGTCCTAAGTGGAGTTGAGACACATGCAGTTTTTGTTCCTACGAGCAAGAGTGGTTTTCTGGTAAGAAGAGTCACTATTGCACTCCCATTGCCATACACAATGCAAATTGCACTTGCATCTGTTCCCAGCAAGTACAGTTTATTGGACTGAAGAGGAGCTACTGTTCTTGTCAGTTGCCTAAGCAGAGTTGAACTAGATATGGCCCGTGTGTAGGAAGCACATTTCTTGTGTTCTGAGCAAGCTCACTGTTCGGGCCCCATAGGAAACACAGTAGAGTAGAAGAGTGCTCTTTTCTCAAAAGCAGAGTGTGTTTCTTGTAAGGTGAGCTAGCGTTTGTTTTCCAGTCCTAAATGGAGTTGAATCACATGCAGTTTCTGGTCCTACGAGCAAAACTTGTTTTCTGGTAAGAGGAGTCACTATTGCGCTCCCATTGTCATACACAGGGCAAATAGTACTGGCATCTGTTCCCAGCATGTACAGTGTAATGGACTAAATGGATCTACTGTTCTTCTCAGTTTCCGATTCAGAATTGAACTAGATATGGCCCGTGTGTTTAGGAAGCACAGTTCTTTTGTTCTGAGCAAGCTCACTGTTCTGACCCCTTATGAAACACAGTATAGTAGAAGAGTGCTCTTTTCTCAAAAGCAGAGTGTGTTTCTTGTAACGCGAGATAGCGTTTGTTTCCCAGTCCTAAATGGAGTTGAATCACATGCAGTTTCTGGTCCTACGAGCAAGAGTTGTTTTCTGGTAAGGAAAGTCACTATTGTGCTCCCATTGCCATACACTGTTCAAATAGCACTCGCGTCTGTTCCCAGCAAGTACAGTGTATTGAACTGAAGAGGAGCTACTGTTCTTGTCAGTTTCCTAAGCAGAGTTGAAGTAGATATGGCCCGTGTGTGTAGGAAGCACAGTTCTTTTGTTCTGAGCAAGCTCACTGTTCGGACCCCATAGGAAACACAGTAGAGTAGAAGAGTGCTCTTTTCTCAAAAGCAGAGTGTGTTTCTTGTAAGGTGAGCTAGCGTTTGTTTCCCAGTCCTAAATGGAGTTGAATCACATGCAGTTTATGGTCCTAGGAGCAAGAGTTGTTTTCTGGTAAGAAGAGTCACTATTGCGCTCCCATTGTCATACACAGGGCAAATAGTACTGGGGTCTGTTCCCAGCATGTACAGTGTATTGGATTGAAGAGGATCTACTGTTCTTGTCAGATTCCTAAGCACAAGTGAACGAGATAAGGCCCCTGTGTGCAGGAAGCACAGATCTTTTGTTCTGAGGAAGCTCACTGTTCTGGCCCAATAGGAAACACAGCAGAGTAGAAGAGTGCTCTTTTCTCAAAAGCAGAGTAAGTTTCTTGTAAGGCGAGCTAGCATTTCTCTCCGAGTCCTAAGTGGAGTTGAGACACAGGCAGTTTTTGGTCCTACGAGCAAGAGTTTTTTTCTGGTGAGAAGAGTCACTATTGCACTCCCATTGCCATACACAGTGAAAAGAGCACTTGCATCTGTTCCCAAGCAAGTACAGTGTATTGGACTGAAGAGGAGCTACTGTTCTTCTCAGTTTCCTAAGCAGAATTGAACTAATTATAGCCGTGTGTGTAGAAAGCACAGTTCTTTTGTTCTGAGCAATCTCACTGTTCTGGCCCTATAGGAAACACAGTAGAGTAGAAGAGTGCTCTTTTCTCAAAAGCAGAGTGTGTTTCTTATAAGGCGAGCTTGTGTTTGTTTCCCAGTTCTAAATGGAGTTGAATCACATGCAGTTTCTGGACTTAGGAGCAAAAGTTGTTTTCTGGTAAGGAAAGTCACTATTGTGCTCCCATTGCCATTCACAGTGCAAATAGCACTTGCGTCTGTTCCCAGCAATTACAGTGCATTGGACTGAAGAGGAGCTACTGTTCCTGTCAGTTTCCTAAACAGAGTTGAACTAGATAAGGCCCGTGTGTGTAGGAAGCACAGTTCTTTTGTTCTGAGCCAGCTCACTGTTCAGACCCAATAGGAAACACTTTAGAGTAGAAGAGTGCTCTTTTATCAAAAGCAGAGTGTGTTTCTTGTAAGGCGAGCTAGCGTTTGTTTCCCAGTCCTAAATGGAGTTGAGTGACATACAGTTTCTGGTCCCACTAGCAAGAGTTGTTTTCTGGTAAGAAGAGTCACTATTGTGCTCCCATTGTCATACACAGGGCTAATAGCACTTGTGTCGGTTCCCAGCATGTACAGTGTATTGGACTGAAGAGTATTTACTGTTCTTGTCAGTTTCCTAAGCAGAATTGAACTAGATATGGCCGTGTGTGTAGGAAGCACAGTTCTTTTGTTCTGAGCAAGCTCACTGTTTTGGCCCTATAGGAAACACAGTAGAGTAGAATAGTGCTCTTTTCTCAAAATCAGAGTGTATTTCTTGTAAGGCAAGCTAGCGTTTATTTCCCAGTTCTAAATGGAGTTGAATCACATGCAGTTTTTGGTCCTACGAGGAAGAGTTGTTTTCTGGTAAGGAAAGTCACTATTGCGCTCCAATTGCCATAGACAGTACAAAGAGCATACGCGTCTGTTCCCAGCAAGTACAGTGTATTGGAATGAAGCGGAGCTACTGTTCTGGTCAGTTTCCTAAGCAGAGTTGAACTAGATATGGCAAGTGTGGGAAGGAAGCACAGTTCTTTTGTTCTGAGCAAGCTCACTGTTTGGACCCCATAGGAAACACAGTAGAGTAGAAGAGTGCTCTTTTCTCAAAAGCAGAGTGTGTTTCTTGTAAGGCAAGCTAGCGTTTGTTTCCCAGTTCTAAATGGAGTTGAATCACATGCAGTTTCTGGTCCTATGAGCAAGAGTTGTTTTCTGGTAAGAAGAGTCACTATTGCGCTCCCATTGTCATACACAGGACAAATAGCACTGGTTTCTTTTCCCAGCATGTACAGTGTACTGGACTGAAGAGGATCTACTGTTCTTGTCAGTTTCTTAAGCAGAGTTGAACTAGATATGGCCCGTGTGTGTAGGAAGCACAGTACTTTTGTTTGGAGCAAGCTCACTGTTCGGACCCCATAGGAAACACAGTAGAGTAGAAGAGTGCTCTTTTCTCAAAAGCAGAGTGTGTTTCTTGTAAGGCGAGCTAGTGTTTGTTTCCCAGTCCTAAATGGAGTTGAATCACATGTAGTTTCTGGTCCTATGAGAAAAAGTTGTTTTCTGGTAAGGAAAGTCACTATTGTGCTCCCATTGCCAATCACAGTGCAAATAGCACTTGTGTCTGTTCCCAGCAAATACAGTGTATTGGACTGAAGAGGAGCTACTCTTCTTGTCAGATTCCTAAGCAGAGTTTAACTAGATATGGCCCGTGTGTGTAGGAAGCACAGTTCTTTTGTTCTTAGCCAGCTCACTGTTCAGACCCAATAGGAAACACAGTAGAGTAGAAGAGTGCTCTTTTCTCAAAAGAAGAGTGTGTTTCTTGTAAGGCGAGCTAGCGTTTGTTTCCCAGTCCTAAATGGGGTTGAGTGACATACAGTTTCTGGTCCCACGAGCAAGAGTTGTTTTCTGGTAAGAAGAGTCACTATTTCGCTCCCATTGTCATACACAGGGCTAATAGCACTGACGTCGGTTCCCAGCATGTACAGTGTATTGGACTGAAGAGGATCTACTGTTCTTGTCAGTTTCCTAAGCAGAATTGAACTAGATATGGCCGTGTGTAGGAAGCACAGTTCTTTTGTTCTGAGCAAGCTCACTGTTTTGGCACTATAGGAAACACAGTAGAGTAAAGAGTGCTCTTTTCTCAAAATCAGAGTGTGTATCTTGTAAGGCAAGCTAGCGTTTATTTCCCAGTTCTAAATGGAGTTGAATCACATGCAGTTTTCGGTCCTACGAGCAAGAGTTGTTTTCTGGTAAGGAAAGTCACTATTGCGCTCTCATTGCCATAGACAATGCAAATAGCACTCGCGTCTGTTCCCAGCAAGTACAGTGTATTGGACTGAAGCAGAGCTACTGTTCTTGTCAGTTTCCTAAGCAGAGTTGAACTAGATATGGCCCGTGTGTGTAGGAAGCACAGATTTTTTTTTCTGAGGAAGCTCACTGTTCTGGTATTATAGGAAACACAGTAGAGTAGAAGAGTGCTCTTTTCTCAAAAGCAGAGTGTATTTCTTGTAAGGCGAGCTAGCATTTCTTTCCCAGTCCTAAGTGGAGTTGAGACACATGCAGTTTTTGTTCCTACGAGCAAGAGTGGTTTTCTGGTAAGAAGAGTCACTATTGCACTCCCATTGCCATACACAGTGCAAATAGCACTTGCATCTGTTCCCAGCAAGTACAGTTTATTGGACTGAAGAGGAGCTACTGTTCTTGTCAGTTGCCTAAGCAGAGTTGAACTAGATATGGCCCGTGTGTAGGTAGCACATTTCTTGTGTTCTGAGCAAGCTCACTGTTCGGGCCCCATAGGAAACAGGTTAGAGTAGAAGAGTGCTCTTTTCTCAAAAGCAGAGTGTGTTTCTTGTAAGGTGAGCTAGCGTTTGTTTCCCAGTCCTAAATGGAGTTGAATCACATGCAGTTTCTGGTCCTACGAGCAAAAGTTGTTTTCTGGTAAGAGGAGTCACTATTGTGCTCCCATTGTCATACACAGGGCAAATAGTACTGGCATCTGTTCCCAGCATGTACAGTGTAATGGACTAAATGGATCTACTGTTCTTGTCAGTTTCCGAAGCAGAATTGAACTAGATATGGCCCGTGTGTTTAGGAAGCACAGTTCTTTTGTTCTGAGCAAGCTCACTGTTCTGACCCCTTATGAAACACAGTATAGTAGAAGAGTGCTCTTTTCTCAAAAGCAGAGTGTGTTTCTTGTAACGCGAGATAGCGTTTGTTTCCCAGTCCTAAATGGAGTTGAATCACATGCAGTTTCTGGTCCTACGAGCAAGAGTTGTTTTCTGGTAAGGAAAGTCACTATTGTGCTCCCATTGCCATACACTGTTCAAATAGCACTCGCGTCTGTTCCCAGCAAGTACAGTGTATTGAACTGAAGAGGAGCTACTGTTCTTGTCAGTTTCCTAAGCAGAGTTGAAGTAGATATGGCCCGTGTGTGTAGGAAGCACAGTTCTTTTGTTCTGAGCAAGCTCACTGTTCGGACCACATAGGAAACAGAGTAGAGTAGAAGACTGCTCTTTTCTCAAAATCAGAGTGTGTTTCTTGTAAGGCGAGCTAGCGTTTGTTTCCCAGTACTAAATGGAGTTGAATCACATGCAGTTTATGGTCCTAGGAGCAAGAGTTGTTTTCTGGTAAGAAGAGTCACTATTGCGCTCCCATTGTTACACAGGGCAAATAGTACTGGCGTCTGTTCCCAGTATGTACAGTGTATTGGATTGAAGAGGATCTACTGTTCTTGTCAGATTCCTAAGCAAAAGTGAAAGAGATAAGGCCCCTGTGTGCAGGAAGCACAGATCTTTTGTTCTGAGGAAGCTCACTGTTCTGGCCCTATAGGAAACACAGCAGAGTAGAAGAGTGCTCTTTTCTCAAAAGCAGAGTAAGTTTCTTGTAAGGCGAGCTAGCATTTCTCTCCAAGTACTAAGTGGAGTTGAGACACATGCAGTTTTTGGTCTTACGAGCAAGAGTTGTTTCCTGGTGAGAAGAGTCACTATTGCACTCCCATTGCCATACACAGTGAAAAGAGCACTTGCATCTGTTCCCAAGCAAGTACAGTGTATTGGACTGAAGAGGAGCTACTGTTCTTCTCATTTTCCTAAGCAGAATTGAACTAATTATAGCCGTGTGTGTAGAAAGCACAGTTCTTTTGTTCTGAGCAATCTCACTGTTCTGGCCCTATAGGAAACACAGTAGAGTAGAAGAGTGCTCTTTTCTCAAAAGCAGAGTGTGTTTCTTATAAGGCGAGCTTGTGTTTGTTTCCCAGTTCTAAATGGAGTTGAATCACATGCAGCTTCTGGACTTAGGAGAAAAAGTTGTTTTCTGGTAAGGAAAGTCACTATTGTGCTCCCATTGCCATTCACAGTGCAAATAGCACTTGCATCTGTTCCCAGCAAATACAGTGCATTGGACTGAAGAGGAGCTACTGTTCCGGTCAGTTTCCTAAACAGAGTTGAACTAGATATGGCCCGTGTGTGTAGGAAGCACAGTTCTTTTGTTCTGAGCCAGCTCACTGTTCAGACCCAATAGGAAACACTTTAGAGTAGAAGAGTGCTCTTTTATCAAAAGCAGAGTGTGTTTCTTGTAAGGCGAGCTAGCGTTTGTTTCCCAGTCCTAAATGGAGTTGAGTGACATACAGTTTCTGGTCCCACTAGCAAGAGTTGTTTTCTGGTAAGAAGAGTCACTATTGTGCTCCCATTGTCATACACAGGGCTAATAGCACTTGCGTCGGTTCCCAGCATGTACAGTGTATTGGACTGAAGAGAATCTACTGTTCTTGTCAGTTTCCTAAGCAGAATTGAACTAGATATGGCCGTGTGTGTAGGAAGCACAGTTCTTTTGTTCTGAGCAAGCTCACTGTTTTGGCCCTATAGGAAACACAGTAGAGTAGAATAGTGCTCTTTTCTCAAAATCAGAGTGTGTTTCTTGTAAGGCAAGCTAGCGTTTATTTCCCAGTTCTAAATGGAGTTGAATCACATGCAGTTTTTGGTCCTACGAGGAAGAGTTGTTTTCTGGTAAGGAAAGTCACTTTTGCGCTCCAATTGCCATAGACAGTGCAAAGAGCATACGCGTCTGTTCCCAGCAAGTACAGTGTATTGGAATGAAGCGGAGCTACTGTTCTTGTCAGTTTCCTAAGCAGAGTTGAACTAGATATGGCCAGTGTGTGCAGGAAGCACAGTTCTTTTGTTCTGAGCAAGCTCACTGTTTGGACCCCATAGGAAACACAGTAGAGTAGAAGAGTGCTCTTTTCTCAAAAGCAGAGTGTGTTTCTTGTAAGGCAAGCTAGCGTTTGTTTCCCAGTTCTAAATGGAGTTGAATCACATGCAGTTTCTGGTCCTATGAGCAAGAGTTGTTTTCTGGTAAGAAGAGTCACTATTGCGCTCCCATTGTCATACACAGGACAAATAGCACTGGTTTCTTTTCCCAGCATGTACAGTGTACTGGACTGAAGAGGATCTACTGTTCTTGTCAGTTTCTTAAGCAGAGTTGAACTAGATATGGCCCGTGTGTGTAGGAAGCACAGTAATTTTGTTCTGAGCAAGCTCACTGTTCGGACCCCATAGGAAACACAGTAGAGTAGAAGAGTGCTCTTTTCTCAAAAGCAGAGTGTGTTTCTTGTACGGCGAGCTAGCGTTTGTTTCCCAGTCCTAAATGAAGTTGAATCACATGTAGTTTCTGGTCCTACGAGAAAAAGTTGTTTTCTGGTAAGGAAAGTCACTATTGTGCTCCCATTGCCAATCACAGTGCAAATAGCACTTGTGTCTGTTCCCAGCAAGTACAGTGTATTGGACTGAAGAGGAGCTACTGTTCTTGTCAGATTCCTAAGCAGAGTTGAACTAGATATCGCCCGTGTGTGTAGGAAGCACAGTTCTTTGTTCTTAGCCAGCTCACTGTTCAGACCCAATAGGAAACACAGTAGAATAGAAGAGTGCTCTTTTCTCAAAAGAAGAGTGTGTTTCTTGTAAGGCGAGCTAGCGTTTGTTTCCCAGTCCTAAATGGGGTTGAGTGACATACAGTTTCTGGTCCCACGAGCAGGAGTTGTTTTCTGGTAAGAAGAGTCACTATTTCGCTCCTATTGTCATACGCAGGGCTAATAGCACTGACGTCGGTTCCCAGCATGTACTGTGTATTGGACTGAAGAGGATCTACTGTTCTTGTCAGTTTCCTAAGCAGAATTGAACTAGATATGGCCGTGTGTGTAGGAAGCACAGTTCTTTTGTTCTGAGCAAGCTCACTGTTTTGGCACTATAGGAAACACAGTAGAGTAAAGAGTGCTCTTTTCTCAAAATCAGAGTGTGTTTCTTGTAAGGCAAGCTAGCGTTTATTTCCCAGTTCTAAATGGAATTGAATCACATGCAGTTTTCGGTCCTACGAGCAAGAGTTGTTTTCTGGTAAGGAAAGTCACTATTGCGCTCTCATTGCCATAGACAATGCAAATAGCACTCGCGTCTGTTCCCAGCAAGTACAGTGTATTGGACTGAAGCAGAGCTACTGTTCTTGTCAGTTTCCTAAGCAGAGTTGAACTAGATATGGCCCGTGTGTGTAGGAAGCACAGATTTTTTTTTTCTGAGCAAGCTCACTGTTCTGGCCTTATAGGAAACACGGTAGAGTAGAAGAGTGCTCTTTTCTCAAAAGCAGAGTGTATTTCTTGTAAGGCGAGCTAGCATTTCTTTCCCAGTCCTAAGTGGAGTTGAGACATATGCAGTTTTTGTTCCTACGAGCAAGAGTGGTTTTCTGGTAAGAAGAGTCACTATTGCACTCCCATTGCCATACACAATGCAAATTTCACTTGCATCTGTTCCCAGCAAGTACAGTTTATTGGACTGAAGAGGAGCTACTGTTCTTGTCAGTTGCCTAAGCAGAGTTGAACTAGATATGGCCCGTGTGTAGGAAGCACATTTCTTGTGTTCTGAGCAAGCTCACTGTTCGGGCCCCATAGGAAACACAGTAGAGTAGAAGAGTGCTCTTTCCTCAAAAGCAGAGTGTGTTTCTTGTAAGGTGAGATAGCGTTTGTTTCCCAGTCCTAAATGGAGTTGAATCACATGCAGTTTCTGTTCCTATGAAAAAAAGTTGTTTTCTGGTAAGGAAAGTCACTATTGTGCTCCCATTGCCAATCACAGTGCAAATAGCACTTGCGTCTGTTCCCAGCAAGTACAGTGTATTGGACTGAAGAGGAGCTACTGTTCTTGTCAGATTCCTAAGCAGAGTTGAACTAGATATGGACCGTGTGTGTAGGAAGCACATTTCTTTTGTTCTCAGCCAGCTCACTGTTCGGACCCCATAGGAAACACAGTAGAGTAGAAGAGTGCTCTTTTCTCAAAAGCAGAGTGTGTTTCTTGTAAGGCAAGCTAGTGTTTGTTTCCCAGTTCTAAATGGAGTTGAATCACATGCAGTTTCTGGTCCTATGAGCAAGAGTTGTTTTCTGGTAAGGAAAGACACTATTGCGCTCCCATTGCCATAGACAGTGCAAATAGCACTCGCGTCTGTTCCCAGCAAGTACAGTGTATTGGACTGAAGCAGAGCTACTGTTCTTGTCAGTTTCCTAAGCAGAGTTGAACTAGATATGGCCCGTGTGTGTAGGAAGCACAGATCTTGTTTTCTGAGGAAGCTCACTGTTCTGGCCCTATAGGAAACACAGTAGAGTAGAAGAGTGCTCTTTTCTCAAAAGCAGAGTGTATTTCTTGTAAGGCGAACTAGCGTTTCTTTCCCAGTCCTAAGTGGAGTTGAGACACATGCTGTTTGTGGTCCTACGAGCAAGAGTGGTTTTCTGGTAAGAAGAGTCACTATTGCACTCCCATTGTCATACACAGGACAAATAGCACTTGCATCTGTTCCCAGCAAGTACAGTGTATTGGACTGAAGAGGAGCTACTGTTCTTGTCAGTTGCCTAAGCAGAGTTGAACTAGATATGGCCCGTGTGTAGGAAGCACATTTCTTTTGTTCTGAGCAAGCTCACTGTTCGGACCCCATAGGAAACACAGTAGAGTAGAAGAGTGCTCTTTTCTCAAAAGCAGAGTGTGTTTCTTTTAAGGTGATCTCGCGTTTGTTTCCCAGACCTAAATTGAGTTGAATCACATGCAGTTTCTGGTCCTACGAGCAAGAGTTATTTTCTGGTAAGAGGAGTCACTATTGCGCTCCCATTGTCATACACAGGGCAAATAGTACTGGCGTCTGTTCCCAGCACGTACAGTGTAATGGACTAAAGAGCATCTACTGTTCTTGTCAGTTTCCTCAGCAGAGTTGAACTAGATATGGCCGTGTGTGTAGGAAGCACAGTTCTTTTGTTCTGAGCAAGCTTACTGTTCAGACCCCATAGGAAACACAGTAGAGTAGAAGACTGCTCTTTTCACAAAAGCACAGTGTGTTTCTTTTTAGGCGAGCTAGTGTTTGTTTCCCAGTCAGAAATGGAGTTGAATCCCATGCAGTTTCTGGTCCTATGAGCAAGAGTTTTTTTCTGGTAAGAAGAGTCACTATTGCGCTCCCATTGCCATACACAGTGCCAATAGCACTCGCGTCTTTTCCCAGCAAGTACAGTGTATTGGACTGATAGGAGCTACTGTTCTTGTCAGTTTCCTAAGCAGAGTTGAACTAGATATGGCCCGTGTGTGTACGAAGCACAGTTCTTTTGTTCTGAGCAAGCTCAATATTCGGACCCCATAGGAAACACAGTACAGTAGAAGAGTGCTCTTTTCTCAAAAGTAAAGTGTGTTTCTTATAAGGCGAGCTAGCATTTGTTTCCAGGTCCTAAATGGAGTTGAATCACATGCAGTTTCTGGTCCTAGGAACAAGAGTTGTTTTCTGGTAAGAAGGGTCACTATTGCTCTCCCATTGCCAAACACAGTGCAAATAGCACTCGCGTCTGTTCCCAGCAAGTACAGTGTATTGGACTAATAGGGGGTACTGTTCTTGTCAGTTTCCTAAGCAGAGTTGAACTAGATATGGCCGTGTGTGTAGGAAGCACAGTTCTTTTGTTCTGAGCAAGCTCACTGTTTTGGCCCTATAGGAAACACAGTAGAGTAGAAGAGTGCTCTTTTCTCAAAAGCAGAGTGTGTTTTTTGTAAGGAAAGCTACCGTTTATTTTCCAGTTCTAAATGGAGTTGAATCACATGCAGTTTTCGGTCCTAAGAGCAAGAGTTGTTTTCTGGTAAGGAAAGTCACTATTGCGCTCCCATTGCCATAGAAAGTGCAAATAGCACTCGCGTCTGTTCCCAGCAAGTACAGTGTATTGGATTGAAGCAGAGGTACTGTTCTTGTCAGTTTCCTAAGCAGAGTTGAACTAGATATGGCCCGTGTGTGTAGGAAGCACAGATCTTGTTTTCTGAGAAAGCTCACTGTTCTGGCCCTGTAGGAAACACAGTAGAGTAGAAGAGTGATCTTTTCTCAAAAGCAGAGTGTATTTCTTGTAAGGTGAGCTAGCGTTTCTTTCCCAGTCCTAAGTGGAGTTGAGACACATGCAGTTTTTGGTCCTACGAGCAAGAGTGGTTTTCTGGTAAGAAGAGTCACTATTGCACTCCCATTGCAATACACAGTGCAAATAGCACTTGCATCTGTTCCCAGCAAGTACAGTGTATTGTACTGAAGAGAAGCTACTGTTCTTTTCAGTTTCCTCAGGAGATTTGAACTAGATATGGCCCGTGTGTAGGAAGCACAGTTCTTTTGTTCTGAGCAAGCTCACTGTTCAGACCCCATAGGAAACACAGTAGAGTAGAAGACTGCTCTTTTCACAAAAGCACAGTGTGTTTCTTGTAAGGCGAGCTAGTGTTTGTTTCCCAGTCAGAAATGGAGTTAAATCCCATGCAGTTTCTGGTCCTATGACCAAGAGTTGTTTTCTGGTAAGAAGGGTCACTATTGCTCTCCCATTGCCAAACACAGTGCAAAGAGCACTCGCGTCTGTTCCCAGCAAGTACAGTGTATTGGACTAATAGGGGGTACTGTTCTTGTCAGTTTCCTAAGCAGAGTTGTACTAGATATGGCCAGTGTGTGTAGGAAGCACAGTTCTTTTGTTCTGAGCCAGCTCACTGTTCGGACCCAATAGGAAACACAGTAGAGTAGAAGACTGCTCTTTTCTCAAAAGCAGAGTGTGTTTCTTGTAAGGCGAGCTAGCGATTTTTTCTCAGTCCTAAATGGAGTTGGGTCACATACAGTTTCTGGTCCCACGAAAAGAGTTGTTTTCTGGTAAGAAGAGTCACTATTGCGCTCCCATTGTCACACACAGGGCTAATAGCACTGGCGTCGGTTCTCAGCATGTACAGTGTATTGGATTGAAGAGGATGTACTGTTCTTGTCAGATTCCTAAGCAAAATTGAAAGAGATAAGGCCCCTGTGTGCAGGAATCACAGATCTTTTGTTCTGAGGAAGCTCACTGTTCTGGCCCTATAGGAAACACAGTAGAGTAGAAGAGTGCTCTTTTCTCAAAAGCAGAGTGTGTTTCTTGTAAGGCGAGCTAGCGTTTCTCTCCCAGTCCTAAGTGGAGTTGAGACACGTGCAGTTTTTGGTCCTACGAGCAAGAGTTGTTTTCTGGTAAGAAGAGACACTATTGCGCTCCCATTGCCATAGACAGTACAAATAGCACACGCGTCTGTTCCCAGCAAGTACAGTGTATTGGACTGAAGCAGAGCTACTGTTCTTGTCAGTTCCCTAAGCAGAATTGAACTAGATATGGCCGTGTGTGTAGGAAGCACAGTTCTTTTTTTCTGAGCAAGCTCACTGTTTTGGCCCTATAGGAAACACAGTAGAGTAGAAGAGTGCTCTTTTCTTAAAAGCAGAGTGGGTTTCTTGTAAGGCAAGCTAGCGTTTATTTCCCAGTTCTAAATGGAGTTGAATCACATGCAGTTTTCGGTCCTAGGAGCAAGAGTTGTTTTCTGGTAAGGAAAGTCACTATTGCGCTCCCATTGCCATAGACAGTGCAAATAGCACTCGTGTCTGTTCCCAGCAAGTACAGTGTATTGGACTGAAGCAGAGCTACTGTTCTTGTCAGTTTCCTAAGCAGAGTTGAACTAGATATGGCCCGTGTTTGTAGGAAGCACAGATTTTTTTTTCTGAGGAAGCTCACTGTTCTGGCCCTATAGGAATCACAGTAGAGTAGAAGAGTGCTCTTTTCTCAAAAGCAGAGCTTATTTCTTGTAAGGCGAGCTAGCGTTTCTTTCCCAGTCCTAAGTGGAGTTGAGACACATGCAGTTTTTGGTCCTACGAGCAAGAGTGGTTTTCTGGTAAGAAGAGTCACTATTGCGCTCCCATTGCCATAGACAGTGCAAATAGCACACACGTCTGTTCCCAGCAAGTACAGTGTATTGGACTGAAGCAGAGCTACTGTTCTTGTCAGTTTCCTAAGCAGAGTTGAATTAGATATGGCCAGTGTGTGTAGGAAGCACAGTTCTTTTGTTCTGAGCAAGCTCACTTTTCGGACCCCTTAGGAAACACAGTAGAGTAGAAGAGTGCTCTTTTCTCAAAAGCAGAGTGTGTTTCTTGTAAGGCAAGCTAGCGTTTGTTTCCCAGTTCTAAATGGAGTTGAATCACATGCAGTTTCTGGTCCTATGAGCAAGAGTTGTTTTCTGGTAAGAAGAGTCACTATTGCGCTCCCATTGTCATACACAGGGCAAATAGCACTGGTTTCTGTTCCCAGCATGTACAGTGTACTGGACTGAAGAGGATCTACTGTTCTTGTCATGTTTCTGAAGCAGAATTGAACTAGATATGGCCCGTGTGTGTAGGAAGCACAGTTCTTTTGTTCTGAGCAATCTCACTGTTCTGGCCCTAAAGGAAACAGTAGAGTAGAAGAGTGCTCTTTTCTCAAAAGCAGAGTGTGTTTCTTGTAAGGCGAGATAGCGTTTGTTTCCCAGTCCTAAATGGAGTTGAATCACATGCAGTTTCTGGTCCTACGAGCAAAAGTTGTTTTCTGGTAAGGAAAGTCACTATTGTGCTCCCATTGCCAATCACAGTGCAAATAGCACTTGCGTCTGTTCCCAGCAAGTACAGTGTATTGGACTGAAGAGGAGCTACTGTTCTTGTCAGATTCCTAAGCAGAGTTGAACTAGATATGGCCTGTGTGTGTATAAAGCACTGTTCTTTTGTTCTGAGCCAGCTCACTGTTCGGACCCCATAGGAAACACAGTAGAGTAGAAGAGTGCTCTTTTCTCAAAAGCAGAGTGTGTTTCTTGTAAGGCAAGCTAGCGTTTGTTTCCCAGTTCTAAATGAAGTTGAATCACATGCAGTTTCTGGTCCTATGAGCAAGAGTTGTTTTCTGGTAAGAAGAGTCACTATTGCGCTCCCATTGTCATACACAGGGCAAATAGTGCTGGCGTCTGTTCCCAGCATGTACAGTGTAATGGACTAAAGAGGATCTACTATTCTTGTCAGTTTCCGAAGCCGAATTGAACTAGATATGGCCAGTGTGTTTAGGAAGCACAGTTCTTTTGTTCTGAGCAAGCTCATTGTTCTGACCCCTTATGAAACACAGTATAGTAGAAGAGTGCTCTTTTCTCAAAAGCAGATTGTGTTTCTTTTTTCGTGAGATACCGTTTGTTTCCCAGTCCTAAATGGAGTTGAATCACATGCAGTTTCTGGTCCTACGAGCAAGAGTTGTTTTCTGGTAAGGAAAGTCACTATTGTGCTCCCATTGCCATACACTGTTCAAATAGCACTCGTGTCTGTTCCCAGCAAGTACAGCGTATTGAACTGAAGAGGAGCTACTGTTGTTGTCAGTTTCCTAAGCAGAGTTGAAGTAGATATGGCCCGTGTGTGTTGGAAGCACAGTTCTTTTGTTCTGAGCAAGCTCACTGTTCGGACCCCATAGGAAACACAGTAGAGTAGAAGACTGCTCTTTTCTCAAAAGCAGAGTGTATTTCTTGAAACGCGAGCTAGTGTTTGTTTCCCCCTCAGAAATGGAGTTGAATCCCATGCAGTTTCTGGTCCTATGAGCAAGAGTTGTTTTCTGGTGAGAAGAGTCACTATTGTGCTCCCATTGCCATACACAGTGCAAATAGCACTCGCGTCTGTTCCCAGCAAGTACAGTTTATTGGACTGAAGAGGAGCTACTGTTCTTCTCATTTTCCTAAGCAGAATTGAACTAATTATAGCCGTGTGTGTAGGAATCACAGTTCTTTTGTTCTGAGCAATCTCACTGTTCTGGCACTATATGAAACACAGTAGAGTAGAAGAGTGCTCTTTTCTGAAAAGCAGAGTGTGTTTCTTATAAGGCGAGCTTGTGTTTGTTTCCCAGTTCTAAATGGAGTTGAATCACATGCAGTTTCTGGTCCTATGAGCAAGAGTTGTTTTCTGGTAAGAAGAGTCACTATTGCGCTCCCATTATCATACACAGGGCAAATAGCACTGGTTTCTTTTCCCAGCATGTACAGTGCACTGGACTGAAGAGGATCTACTGTTCTTGTCAGATTCCTAAGCAGAGTTGAACTAGATGTCCCGTGGGTGTAGGAAGCACAGTTCTTTTGTTCTTAGCCAGCTCACTGTTCAGACCCATTAGGAAACACAGTAGAGTAGAAGAGTGCTCTTTTCTCAAAAGAAGAGTGTGTTTCTTGTAACGTGAGCTAGCGTTTGTTTCCCAGTCCTAAATGGTGTTGAGTGACATACAGTTTCTGGTCCCACGAGCAAGAGTTGTTTTCTGGTAAGAAGAGTCACTATTTCGCTCCCATTGTCATACACAGGGCTAATAGCACTGGTGTCGGTTCCCAGCATGTACAGTGTATTGGACTGAAGAGGATCTACAGTTCTTGTCAGTTTCCTAAGCAGAATTGAACTAGATATGGCCGTGTGTGTAGGAAGCACAGTTCTTTTTTTCTGAGCAAGCTCACTGTTTTGGCCCTATAGGAAACACAGTAGAGTAGAAGAGTGCTCTTTTCTTAAAAGCAGAGTGGGTTTCTTGTAAGGCAAGCTAGCGTTTATTTCCCAGTTCTAAATGGAGTTGAATCACATGCAGTTTTCGGTCCTAGGAGCAAGAGTTGTTTTCTGTTAGGAAAGTCACTATTGCGCTCCCATTGCCATAGACAGTGCAAATAGCACTCGTGTCTGTTCCCAGCAAGTACAGTGTATTGGACTGAAGCAGAGCTACTGTTCTTGTCAGTTTCCTAAGCAGAGTTGAACTAGATATGGCCCGTGTTTGTAGGAAGCACAGATTTTTTTTTCTGAGGAAGCTCACTGTTCTGGCCCTATAGGAATCACAGTAGAGTAGAAGAGTGCTCTTTTCTCAAAAGCAGAGTGTATTTCTTGTAAGGCGAGCTAGCGTTTCTTTCCCAGTCCTAAGTGGAGTTGAGACACATGCAGTTTTTGGTCCTACGAGCAAGAGTGGTTTTCTGGTAAGAAGAGTCACTATTGCGCTCCCATTGCCATAGACAGTGCAAATAGCACACACGTCTGTTCCCAGCAAGTACAGTGTATTGGACTGAAGCAGAGCTACTGTTCTTGTCAGTTTCCTAAGCAGAGTTGAATTAGATATGGCCAGTGTGTGTAGGAAGCACAGTTCTTTTGTTCTGAGCAAGCTCACTTTTCGGACCCCTTAGGAAACACAGTAGAGTAGAAGAGTGCTCTTTTCTCAAAAGCAGAGTGTGTTTCTTGTAAGGCAAGCTAGCGTTTGTTTCCCAGTTCTAAATGGAGTTGAATCACATGCAGTTTCTGGTCCTATGAGCAAGAGTTGTTTTCTGGTAAGAAGAGTCACTATTGCGCTCCCATTGTCATACACAGGGCAAATAGCACTGGTTTCTGTTCCCAGCATGTACAGTGTACTGGACTGAAGAGGATCTACTGTTCTTGTCATGTTTCTGAAGCAGAATTGAACTAGATATGGCCCGTGTGTGTAGGAAGCACAGTTCTTTTGTTCTGAGCAATCTCACTGTTCTGGCCCTAAAGGAAACAGTAGAGTAGAAGAGTGCTCTTTTCTCAAAAGCAGAGTGTGTTTCTTGTAAGGCGAGATAGCGTTTGTTTCCCAGTCCTAAATGGAGTTGAATCACATGCAGTTTCTGGTACTACGAGCAAAAGTTGTTTTCTGGTAAGGAAAGTCACTATTGTGCTCCCATTGCCAATCACAGTGCAAATAGCACTTGCGTCTGTTCCCAGCAAGTACAGTGTATTGGACTGAAGAGGAGCTACTGTTCTTGTCAGATTCCTAAGCAGAGTTGAACTAGATATGGCCTGTGTGTGTATGAAGCACTGTTCTTTTGTTCTGAGCCAGCTCACTGTTCGGACCCCATAGGAAACACAGTAGAGTAGAAGAGTGCTCTTTTCTCAAAAGCAGAGTGTGTTTCTTGTAAGGCAAGCTAGCGTTTGTTTCCCAGTTCTAAATGAAGTTGAATCACATGCAGTTTCTGGTCCTATGAGCAAGAGTTGTTTTCTGGTAAGAAGAGTCACTATTGCGCTCCCATTGTCATACACAGGGCAAATAGTACTGGCGTCTGTTCCCAGCATGTACAGTGTAATGGACTAAAGAGGATCTACTATTCTTGTCAGTTTCCGAAGCCGAATTGAACTAGATATGGCCAGTGTGTTTAGGAAGCACAGTTCTTTTGTTCTGAGCAAGCTCATTGTTCTGACCCCTTATGAAACACAGTATAGTAGAAGAGTGCTCTTTTCTCAAAAGCAGATTGTGTTTCTTTTTTCGTGAGATACCGTTTGTTTCCCAGTCCTAAATGGAGTTGAATCACATGCAGTTTCTGGTCCTACGAGCAAGAGTTGTTTTCTGGTAAGGAAAGTCACTATTGTGCTCCCATTGCCATACACTGTTCAAATAGCACTCGTGTCTGTTCCCAGCAAGTACAGCGTATTGAACTGAAGAGGAGCTACTGTTGTTGTCAGTTTCCTAAGCAGAGTTGAAGTAGATATGGCCCGTGTGTGTTGGAAGCACAGTTCTTTTGTTCTGAGCAAGCTCACTGTTCGGACCCCATAGGAAACACAGTAGAGTAGAAGACTGCTCTTTTCTCAAAAGCAGAGTGTATTTCTTGAAACGCGAGCTAGTGTTTGTTTCCCCCTCAGAAATGGAGTTGAATCCCATGCAGTTTCTGGTCCTATGAGCAAGAGTTGTTTTCTGGTGAGAAGAGTCACTATTGCGCTCCCATTGCCATACACAGTGCAAATAGCACTCGCGTCTGTTCCCAGCAAGTACAGTTTATTGGACTGAAGAGGAGCTACTGTTCTTCTCATTTTCCTAAGCAGAATTGAACTAATTATAGCCGTGTGTGTAGGAATCACATTTCTTTTGTTCTGAGCAAGCTCACTGTTCTGGCCCTGTAGGAAACACAGTAGAGTAGAAGAGTGCTCTTTTCTGAAAAGCAGAGTGTGTTTCTTATAAGGCGAGCTTGTGTTTGTTTCCCAGTTCTAAATGGAGTTGAATCACATGCAGTTTCTGGTCCTATGAGCAAGAGTTGTTTTCTGGTAAGAAGAGTCACTATTGCGCTCCCATTATCATACACAGGGCAAATAGCACTGGTTTCTTTTCCCAGCATGTACAGTGCACTGGACTGAAGAGGATCTACTGTTCTTGTCAGATTCCTAAGCAGAGTTGAACTAGATGTCCCGTGGGTGTAGGAAGCACAGTTCTTTTGTTCTTAGCCAGCTCACTGTTCAGACCCATTAGGAAACACAGTAGAGTAGAAGAGTGCTCTTTTCTCAAAAGAAGAGTGTGTTTCTTGTAACGTGAGCTAGCGTTTGTTTCCCAGTCCTAAATGGTGTTGAGTGACATACAGTTTCTGGTCCCACGAGCAAGAGTTGTTTTCTGGTAAGAAGAGTCACTATTTCGCTCCCATTGTCATACACAGGGCTAATAGCACTGGTGTCGGTTCCCAGCATGTACAGTGTATTGGACTGAAGAGGATCTACAGTTCTTGTCAGTTTCCTAAGCAGAATTGAACTAGATATGGCCGTGTGTGTAGGAAGCACAGTTCTTTTTTTCTGAGCAAGCTCACTGTTTTGGCCCTATAGGAAACACAGTAGAGTAGAAGAGTGCTCTTTTCTTAAAAGCAGAGTGGTTTTCTTGTAAGGCAAGCTAGCGTTTATTTCCCAGTTCTAAATGGAGTTGAATCACATGCAGTTTTCGGTCCTAGGAGCAAGAGTTGTTTTCTGGTAAGGAAAGTCACTATTGCGCTCCCATTGCCATAGACAGTGCAAATAGCACTCGTGTCTGTTCCCAGCAAGTACAGTGTATTGGACTGAAGCAGAGCTACTGTTCTTGTCAGTTTCCTAAGCAGAGTTGAACTAGATATGGCCCGTGTTTGTAGGAAGCACAGATTTTTTTTTCTGAGGAAGCTCACTGTTCTGGCCCTATAGGAATCACAGTAGAGTAGAAGAGTGCTCTTTTCTCAAAAGCAGAGCTTATTTCTTGTAAGGCGAGCTAGCGTTTCTTTCCCAGTCCTAAGTGGAGTTGAGACACATGCAGTTTTTGGTCCTACGAGCAAGAGTGGTTTTCTGGTAAGAAGAGTCACTATTGCGCTCCCATTGCCATAGACAGTGCAAATAGCACACACGTCTGTTCCCAGCAAGTACAGTGTATTGGACTGAAGCAGAGCTACTGTTCTTGTCAGTTTCCTAAGCAGAGTTGAATTAGATATGGCCAGTGTGTGTAGGAAGCACAGTTCTTTTGTTCTGAGCAAGCTCACTTTTCGGACCCCTTAGGAAACACAGTAGAGTAGAAGAGTGCTCTTTTCTCAAAAGCAGAGTGTGTTTCTTGTAAGGCAAGCTAGCGTTTGTTTCCCAGTTCTAAATGGAGTTGAATCACATGCAGTTTCTGGTCCTATGAGCAAGAGTTGTTTTCTGGTAAGAAGAGTCACTATTGCGCTCCCATTGTCATACACAGGGCAAATAGCACTGGTTTCTTTTCCCAGCATGTACAGTGTACTGGACTGAAGAGTATCTACTGTTCTTGTCAGTTTCCTAAGCAGAGTTGAACTAGATATGGACCGTGTGTGTAGGAAGCTGAGTTCTTTTGTTCTGAGCAAGCTCACTGTTCAGACCACATAGGAAACACTGTAGAGTAGAAGAGTGCTCTTTTCTCAAAAGCAGAGTGTGTTTCTTGAAAGGCAAGCTAGTGTTTGTATCCCAGTCAGAAATGGAGTTGAATCCCATGCAGTTTCTGGTCCTACGAGCAAGAGTTTCTTTCTGGTAAGAATAGACACTATTGAGCTCCCATTGCCATACACAGTTCAAAGAGCACTGGTGTCTGTTCCCAGCAAATACAGTGTATAGGACTGAATAGGAGCTACTGTTCTTGTCAGTTTCCTAAGCAGAGTTGAAATAGATATGGCCCGTGTGTGTAGGAAGCACAGTTTTTTGATCTGAGCAAGCTCACTGTTCAGACACCTTAGGAAACACAGTAGAGTAGAAGAGTGCTCTTTTCTCAAAAGCAGAGTGTGTTTCTTGTAAGGCGAGCTAGCGTTTCTTTCAGGGCAAATAGTACTGGCGTCTGTTCCCAGCAAGTACAGTGTATTGGACTGATAGGGGCTACAGTTCTCGTCAGTTTCCTAAGCAGAGTTGAACTAGATATGGCCAGTGTGTGTAGGAAGCACAGTTCTTTTGTTCTGAGCAAGCTCACTGTTCGGACCCCATAGGAAACACAGTAGAGTACAAGAGTGCTCTTTTCTCAAAAGCAGAGTGTGTTTCTTGTAAGGCGAGCTAGCGTTTGTTTCCCAGTCCTAAATGGAGTTGAATCACATGCAGTTTCTGGTCCTAGGAGCAAGAGTTGTTTTCTGGTAAGAAGAGTCACTATTGCGCTCCCATTGTCATACACAGGGCAAATAGTACTGGCGTCTGTTCCCAGCATGTACAGTGTATTGGATTGAAGAGGATCTACTGTTCTTGTCAGATTCCTAAGCACAAGTGAACGAGACAAGGCCCCTGTGTGCAGGAAGCACAGATCTTTGTTCTGTGGAAGCTCACTGTTCTGGCCCTATAGGAAACACAGCAGAGTAGAAGAGTGCTCTTTTCTCAAAAGCAGAGTAAGTTTCTTGTAAGGCGAGCTAGCATTTCTCTCCGAGTCCTAAGTGGAGTTGAGACACATGCAGTTTTTGGTCCTACGAGCAAGAATTGTTTTCTGGTGAGAAGAGTCACTATTGCACTCCCATTGCCATACACAGTGAAAAGAGCACTTGCATCTGTTCCCAAGCAAGTACAGTGTATTGGACTGAAGAGGAGCTACTGTTCTTGTCAGTTTCCTAAGCAGAGTTGAAGTAGATATGGCCCGTGTGTGTAGGAAGCACAGTTCTTTTGTTCCGAGCAAGCTCACTGTTCGGACCACATAGGAAACACAGTAGAGTAGAAGACTGCTATTTTCTCAAAAGCAGAGTGTGTTTCTTGAAAGGCGAGCTAGTGTTTGTTTCCCAGTCAGAAATGGAATTGAATCCCATGCAGTTTCTGGTCCTATGAGCAAGAGTTGTTTTCTGGTAAGAGGAGTCACTATTTCGCTCCCATTGCCATACACAGTGCAAATAGCACTCGCGTCTGTTCCCAGCAAGTACAGTGTATTGGACTGATAGGGGCTACAGTTCTCGTCAGTTTCCTAAGCAGAGTTGAACTAGATATGGCCAGTGTGTGTAGGAAGCACAGTTCTTTTGTTCTGAGCCAGCTCACTGTTCGGACCCCATAGGAAACACAGTAGAGTACAAGAGTGCTCTTTTCTCAAAAGCAGAGTGTGTTTCTTGTAAGGCGAGCTAGCGTTTGTTTCCCAGTCCTAAATGGAGTTGAATCACATGCAGTTTCTGGTCCTAGGAGCAAGAGTTGTTTTCTGGTAAGAAGACTCACTATTGCGCTCCCATTGTCATACACAGGGCAAATAGTACTGGCGTCTGTTCCCAGCATGTACAGTGTATTGGATTGAAGAGGATCTACTGTTCTTGTCAGATTCCTAAGCAAAATTGAAAGAGATAAGGCCCCTGTGTGCAGGAATCACAGATCTTTTGTTCTGAGGAAGCTCACTGTTCTGGCCCTATAGGAAACACAGTAGAGTAGAAGAGTGCTCTTTTCTCAAAAGCAGAGTGTGTTTCTTGTAAGGCGAGCTAGCGTTTCTCTCCCAGTCCTAAGTGGAGTTGAGACACATGCAGTTTTTGGTCCTACGAGCAAGAGTTGTTTTCTGGTAAGAAGAGACACTATTGCGCTCCCATTGCCATAGACAGTACAAATAGCACACGCGTCTGTTCCCAGCAAGTACAGTGTATTGGACTGAAGCAGAGCTACTGTTCTTGTCAGTTTCCTAAGCAGAGTTGAACTAGATATGGCCAGTGTGTGTAGGAAGCACAGTTCTTTTGTTCTGAGCAAGCTCACTGTTCGGAACCATAGGAAACACAGTAGAGTAGAAGAGTGCTCTTTTCTCAAAAGCAGAGTGTGTTTCTTGTAAGGCAAGCTAGCGTTTATTTCCCATTTCTAAATGGAGTTGAATCACATGCAGTTTTCGGTCCTACGCGCAAGAGTTGTTTTCTGGTAAGGAAAGTCACTATTGTGCTCCCATTGCCATAGACAGTGCAAATAGCACTCGCGTCTGTTCCAAGCAAGTACAGTGTATTGGACTGAAGCAGAGCTACTGTTCTTGTCAGTTTCCTAAGCAGAGTTGAACTAGATATGCCCATGTGTGTAGGAAGCACAGATTTTTTTTTCTGAGGAAGCTCACTCTTCTGGCCCTATAGGAAACACAGTAGAGTAGAAGAGTGCTCTTTTCTCTAACGCAGAGTGTGTTTCTTGAAAAGCGAGATAGTGTTTGTTTCCCAGTCAGAAATGGAGTTGAATCCCATGCAGTTTCTGGTCCTATGAGCAAGAGTTGTTTTCTGGTAAGAAGAGTCACTATTGCGCTCCCATTGCCATACACAGTGCAAATAGCACTCGCGTCTGTTCCCAGCAAGTACAGTGTATTGAACTGAAGAGGAGCTACTGTTCTTGTCAGTTTCCTAAGCAGAGTTGAAGTAGATATGGCCCGTGTGTGTAGGAAGCACAGTTCTTTTGTTCCGAGCAAGCTCACTGTTCGGACCACATAGGAAACACAGTAGAGTAGAAGACTGCTATTTTCTCAAAAGCAGAGTGAGTTTCTTGAAAGGCGAGCTAGTGTTTGTTTCCCAGTCAGAAATGGAATTGAATCCCATGCAGTTGCTAGAGAGGCCCACAGAAATCCACAAAGATACCCCCACAACAGACTGCTGGCAATGGTCGAGAGACAATCCGAACTGACCTACTCTGGTGATGGGATGGCCAAACACCCTAATTGTCGTGCTAGAAACCTCATCCAACTACTGATGGATCTGGAGGCAGAGTTCCATGACTAGGCCCCAGGTGGATCTCTGGGAGTCCAATTAGCGAGAATGAGGAGGGTTTATATGAGAGAGAATTGTTGAGACCAAGGTCGGATAAAGCACAGAGACAAATAGCCAAACAAACGGAAACACATGAAATATGAACCAATGGCTGAGGGGTCAACAACTGGATCAGGCCCTCTGAGTGGGTGAGACAGTTGATTGGCCTGATCTGTTTGGGAGGCATCCAGGCAGTGGGACCGGGTCCTGTGCTCATTGCATGAGTTGGCTGTTTGAAACCTGGGGCCTATGCAGGGTCCCTTGGCTCAGCATGGGAGGAGGGGACTGGACCTACCTGGACTGAGTCCACCAGGTTGATCTCAGTCTGTGGGGAAGGCTTTGCCCTGGAGGAGATTGGAATGGGGGGCGGGCTGGGGGCAAGGTGAGGGGGGGGCGGGAGGGGGGAGAACAAGGGAATCTGTGGCTGATATGTAGAACTGAATTGTATTGCAAAATAAAAATTAAAAAAAAAAAAAGAGTTGTTTTCTGGTGAGAAGAGTCATTATTGCGCTCCCATTGCCATACACAGTGCAAATAGCACTCGCGTCTGTTCCCAGCAAGTACAGTTTATTGGACTGAAGAGGAGCTACTGTTCTTGTCAGTTGCCTAAGCAGAGTTGAACTAGATATGGCCCGTGTGTAGGAAGCACATTTCTTGTGTTCTGAGCAAGCTCACTGTTCGGACACCATAGGAAACACAGTAGAGTAGAAGAGTGCTCTTTTCTCAAAAGCAGAGTGTGTTTCTTGTAAGGCGAGCTAGCGTTTGTTTCCCAGTCCTAAATGGAGTTGAATCACATGCAGTTTCCGGTCCTACGAGCAAAAGTTGTTTTCTGGTAAGAGGAGTCACTATTGTGCTCCCATTGTCATACACAGGGCAAATAGTACTGGCGTCTGTTCCCAGCATGTACAGTGTAATGGACTAAAGAGTATCTACTATTCTTGTCAGTTTCCGAAGCAGAATTGAACTAGATATGGCCCGTGTATTTAGGAAGCACAGTTCTTTTGTTCTGAGCAAGCTCACTGTTCTGACCCCTTATGAAACACAGTATAGTCGAAGAGTGCTCTTTTCTCAAAAGCAGAGTGTGTTTCTTGTAACGCGAGATAGCGTTTGTTTCCCAGTCCTAAATGGAGTTGAATCACATGCAGTTTCTGGTCCTATGAGCAAGAGTTGTTTTCTGGTAAGGAAAGTCACTATTGTGCTCCCATTGCCATACACTGTTCAAATAGCACTCGCGTCTGTTCCCAGCAAGTACAGTGTATTGAACTGAATAGGAGCTACTGTTGTTGTCAGTTTCCTAAGCACAGTTGAAGTAGATATGGCCCGTGTGTGTAGGAAGCACAGTTCTTTTGTTCTGAGCAAGCTCACTGTTCGGACCCCATAGGAAACACAGTAGAGTAGAAGAGTGCTGTTTTCTCCAAAGCAGAGTGTGTTTCTTGTAAGGCGAGCTAGCGTTTGTTTCCCAGTCCTAAATGGAGTTGAATCACATGCAGTTTCTGGTCCTAGGAGCAAGAATTGTTTTCTAGTAAGAAGAGTCACTATTGCGTTCCCATTGTCATACACAGGGCAAATAGTACTGGCGTCTGTTCCCAGTATGTACAGTGTATTGGATTGAAGAGGATCTACTGTTCTTGTCAGATTCCTAAGCAAAATTGAAAGAGATAAGGCCCCTGTGTGCAGGAAGCACAGATCTTTTGTCTGAGGAATCTCACTGTTCTGGCCCTATAGGAAACACAGTAGAGTAGAAGAGTTCTCTTTTCTCAAAAGCAGAGTGTGTTTCTTGTAAGGCGAGCTAGCATTTCTCTCCCAGTCCCAAGTAGAGTTGAGACACATGCAGTTTTTGGTCCTACGAGCAAGAGTTGTTTTCTGGTGAGAAGAGTCACTATTGCACTCCCATTGCCATACACAGTGAAAAGAGCACTTGCATCTGTTCCCAAGCAAGTACAGTGTATTGGACTGAAGAGGAGCTACTGTTCTTCTCATTTTCCTAAGCAGAACTGAACTAATTATAGCCGTGTGTGTAGGAAGCACAGTTCTTTTGTTCTGAGCAAGCTCACTGTTCGGACCCCATAGGAAACACAGTAGAGTAGAAGAGTGCTCTTTTCTCAAAAGCAGAGTGTGTTTCTTGTACGGCGAGCTAGCGTTTGTTTCCCAGTCCTAAATGGAGTTGAATCACATGCAGTTTCTGGTCCTATGAGCAAAAGTTGTTTTCTGGTAAGGAAAGTCACTATTGTGCTCCCATTGCCAATCACAGTGCAAATAGCACTTGTGTCTGTTCCCAGCAAGTACAGTGTATTGGACTGAAGAGGAACTACTGTTCTTGTCAGATTCCTAAGCAGAGTTGAACTAGATATGGCCCGTGTGTGTAGGAAGCACAGTTCTTTTGTTCTTAGCCAGCTCACTCTTCGGACCAAATCGGAAATACAGTAGAGTAGAAGAGTGCTCTTTTTTCAAAAGAAGAGTGTGTTTCTTGTAAGGCAAGCTAGCGTTTGTTTCCCAGTCCTAAATGGTGTTGAGTGACATACAGTTTCGGGTCCCACGAGCAAGAGTTGTTTCCTGGTAAGAAGAGTCACTATTGCACTCCCATTGTCATACACAGTGCAAATAGCACTTGAACCTGTTCCCAGCAAGTACACTGTATTGGACTGAAGAGGAGCTACTGTTCTTGTCAATTTCTTCAGCAGAGTTGAACTAGATATGGCCGGTGTGTGTAGGATGCACAGTTCTTTTGTTCTGAGCAAGCTCACTGTTCTGACCCCTTAGGAAACACAGTATAGTAGGTGAGTGCTCTTTTCTCAAAAGCAGAGGGTGTTTCTTGTAAGGCAAGCTAGCATTTGTTTCCCAGTCCTAAATGGAGTTGAATCACATGCAGTTTTTGATCCTACAAGCGAGAGTTGTTTTCTGGTAAGGAAAGTCATTATTGCGTTCCCATTGCCATACACAGTGCAAATAGCACTCGCGTCTGTTCCAAGCCAGTACAGTGTATTGGACTGAAGAGGAGCTACTGTTCTTGTCAGTTTCCTAAGCAGAATTGACCTAGATATGGCCGTGTGTGTAGGAAGCACAGTTCTTTTGTTCTGAGCAAGCTCACTGTTCGGACCCCATAGGAAACACAGTAGAGTAGAAGAGTGCTCTTTTATCAAAAGCAGAGTGTGTTTCTTGTAAGACAAGCTAGCATTTATTTCCCAGTTCTAAATGGAGTTGAATCACATGCAGTTTTTGGTCCTACAAGGAAGAGTTGTTTTCTGGTAAGGAAAGTCACTATTGCGCTCCCATTGCCATAGACAGTGCAAATAGCATACGCGTCTGTTCCCAGCAAGTACAGTGTATTGGACTGAAGCGGCGCTACTGTACTTGTCAGTTTCCTAAGCAGAGTTGAACTAGATATGGCCAGTGTGTGTAGGAAGCACAGTTCTTTTGTTCTGAGCAAGCTCACTGTTCGGACCCCATAGGAAACACAGTAGAGTAGAAGAGTGCTGTTTTCTCAAAAGCAGAGTTTATTTCTTGTAAGGCAAGCTAGCGTTTGTTTCCCAGTTCTAAATGGAGTTGAATCACATGCAGTTTCTGGTCCTATGAGCAAGAGTTGTTTTCTGGTAAGAAGAGCCACTATTGCGCTCCCATTGTCATACACAGTGCAAATAGCACTGGTTTATTTCCCAGCATGTAAAGTGTACTGGACTGAAGAGGATCTACTCTTCTTGTCAGTTTCCTAAGCAGAGTTGAACTAGATATGGCCCGTGTGTGTAGGAAGCACAGTTCTTTTGTTTTGAGCAAGCTCACTGTTCAGACCCCATAGGAAACACTGTAGAGTAGAAGAGTGCTCTTTTCTCAAAAGCAGAGTGTGTATCTTGAAAGGTGAGATAGCATTTGTTTCCCAGTCCTAAATGGAGTTGAATCACATGCAGTTTCTGGTCCTACGAAAAAAAGTTGTTTTCTGGTAAGGAAAGTCACTATTGTGCTCCCATTGCCAATCACAGTGCAAATAGCACTTGCGTCTGTTCCCAGCAAGTACAGTGTATTGGACTGAAGAGGAGCTACTGTTCTTGTCAGATTCCTAAGCAGAGTTGAACTAGATATGGCCCCTGTGTGTAGGAAGCACATTTCTTTTGTTCTGAGCCAGCTCACTGTTCGGACCCCATAGGAAACACAGTAGAGTAGAAGAGTGCTCTTTTCTCAAAAGCAGAGTGTGTTTCTTGTAAGGCAAGCTAGTGTTTGTTTCCCAGTTCTAAATGGAGTTGAATCACATGCAGTTTCTGGTCCTATGAGCAAGAGTTGTTTTCTGATAAGGAAAGTCACTATTGCGCTCCCATTGCCATAGACAGTGCAAATAGCACTCGCGTCTGTTCCCAGCAAGTACAGTGTATTGGACTGAAGCAGAGCTACTGTTCTTGTCAGTTTCCTAAGCAGAGTTGAACTAGATATGGCCCGTGTGTGTAGGAAGCACAGATCTTGTTTTCTGAGGAAGCTCACTGTTCTGGCCCTATAGGAAACACAGTAGAGTAGAAGAGTGCTCTTTTCTCAAAAGCAGAGTGTATTTCTTGTAAGGCGAGCTAGCGTTTCTTTCCCAGTCCTAAGTGGAGTTGAGACACATGCTGTTTGTGGTCCTACGAGCAAGAGTGGTTTTCTGGTAAGAAGAGTCACTATTGCACTCCCATTGTCATACAAAGGACAAATAGCACTTGCATCTGTTCCCAGCAAGTACAGTGTATTGGACTGAAGAGGAGCTACTGTTCTTGTCAGTTGCCTAAGCAGAGTTGAACTAGATATGGCCCGTGTGTAGGAAGCATATTTCTTTTGTTCTGAGCAAGCTCACTGTTCGGACCCCATAGGAAACACAGTAGAGTAGAAGAGTGCTGTTTTCTCAAAAGCAGAGTTTATTTCTTGTAAGGCAAGCTAGCGTTTGTTTCCCAGTTCTAAATGGAGTTGAATCACATGCAGTTTCTGGTCCTATGAGCAAGAGTTGTTTTCTGGTAAGAAGAGCCACTATTGCGCTCCCATTGTCATACACAGTGCAAATAGCACTGGTTTATTTCCCAGCATGTAAAGTGTACTGGACTGAAGAGGATCTACTCTTCTTGTCAGTTTCCTAAGCAGAGTTGAACTAGATATGGCCCGTGTGTGTAGGAAGCACAGTTCTTTTGTTTTGAGCAAGCTCACTGTTCAGACCCCATAGGAAACACTGTAGAGTAGAAGAGTGCTCTTTTCTCAAAAGCAGAGTGTGTATCTTGAAAGGTGAGATAGCATTTGTTTCCCAGTCCTAAATGGAGTTGAATCACATGCAGTTTCTGGTCCTACGAAAAAAAGTTGTTTTCTGGTAAGGAAAGTCACTATTGTGCTCCCATTGCCAATCACAGTGCAAATAGCACTTGCGTCTGTTCCCAGCAAGTACAGTGTATTGGACTGAAGAGGAGCTACTGTTCTTGTCAGATTCCTAAGCAGAGTTGAACTAGATATGGCCCCTGTGTGTAGGAAGCACATTTCTTTTGTTCTGAGCCAGCTCACTGTTCGGACCCCATAGGAAACACAGTAGAGTAGAAGAGTGCTCTTTTCTCAAAAGCAGAGTGTGTTTCTTGTAAGGCAAGCTAGTGTTTGTTTCCCAGTTCTAAATGGAGTTGAATCACATGCAGTTTCTGGTCCTATGAGCAAGAGTTGTTTTCTGATAAGGAAAGTCACTATTGCGCTCCCATTGCCATAGACAGTGCAAATAGCACTCGCGTCTGTTCCCAGCAAGTACAGTGTATTGGACTGAAGCAGAGCTACTGTTCTTGTCAGTTTCCTAAGCAGAGTTGAACTAGATATGGCCCGTGTGTGTAGGAAGCACAGATCTTGTTTTCTGAGGAAGCTCACTGTTCTGGCCCTATAGGAAACACAGTAGAGTAGAAGAGTGCTCTTTTCTCAAAAGCAGAGTGTATTTCTTGTAAGGCGAGCTAGCGTTTCTTTCCCAGTCCTAAGTGGAGTTGAGACACATGCTGTTTGTGGTCCTACGAGCAAGAGTGGTTTTCTGGTAAGAAGAGTCACTATTGCACTCCCATTGTCATACAAAGGACAAATAGCACTTGCATCTGTTCCCAGCAAGTACAGTGTATTGGACTGAAGAGGAGCTACTGTTCTTGTCAGTTGCCTAAGCAGAGTTGAACTAGATATGGCCCGTGTGTAGGAAGCATATTTCTTTTGTTCTGAGCAAGCTCACTGTTCAGACCCCATAGGAAACACAGTAGAGTAGAAGAGTGCTCTTTTCTCAAAAGCAGAGTGTGTTTCTTTTAAGGTGAGCTCGCGTTTGTTTCCCAGACCTAAATTGAGTTGAATCACATGCAGTTTCTGGTCCTACGAGCAAGAGTTGTTTTCTGGTAAGAGGAGTCACTATTGCGCTCCCATTGTCATACACAGGGCAAATAGTACTGGCGTCTGTTCCCAGAACGTACAGTGTAATGGACTAAAGAGCATCTACTGTTCTTGTCAGTTTCCTCAGCAGAGTTGAACTAGATATGGCCGTGTGTGTAGGAAGCACAGTTCTTTTGTTCTGAGCAAGCTCACTGTTCAGACCCCATAGGAAACACAGTAGAGTAGAAGACTGCTCTTTTCACAAAAGCACAGTGTGTTTCTTGTTAGGCGAGCTAGTGTTTGTTTCCCAGTCAGAAATGGAGTTGAATCCCATGCAGTTTCTGGTCCTATGAGCAAGAGTTTTTTTCTGGTAAGAAGAGTCACTATTGCGCTCCCATTGCCATACACAGTGCCAATAGCACTCGCGTCTTTTCCCAGCAAGTACAGTGTATTGGACTGATAGGAGCTACTGTTCTTGTCAGTTTCCTAAGCAGAGTTGAACTAGATATGGCCCGTGTGTGTACGAAGCACAGTTCTTTTGTTCTGAGCAAGCTCAATATTCGGACCCCATAGGAAACACAGTACAGTAGAAGAGTGCTCTTTTCTCAAAAGTAAAGTGTGTTTCTTGTAAGGCGAGCTAGCATTTGTTTCCAGGTCCTAAATGGAGTTGAATCACATGCAGTTTCTGGTCCTAGGAACAAGAGTTGTTTTCTGGTAAGAAGGGTCACTATTGCTCTCCCATTGCCAAACACAGTGCAAATAGCACTCGCGTCTGTTCAAAGCAAGTGCAGTGAATTGGACTAATAGGAGCTACTGTTATTGTCAGTTTTCTAAGCAGAGTTGTACTAGATATGGCCAGTGTGTGTAGGAAGCACCGTTCTTTTGTTCTGAGCCAGCTAACTGTTCGGACCCAATAGGAAACACAGTAGAGTAGAAGAGTGCTCTTTTCTCAAAAGCAGAGTGTGTTTCTTGTAAGGCGAGCTAGTGATTGTTTCCCAGTCCTAAATGGAGTTGGGTCACATACAGTTTCTGGTCCCACGAGCAAGAGTTGTTTTCTGGTAAGAAGAGTCACTATTGCGCTGCCATTCTCACACACAGGGCTAATAGCACTGGCGTCGGTTCCCAGCATGTACAGTGTATTGGACTGAAGAGGATCTACTGTTCTTGTCAGTTTCCTAAGCAGAGTTGAACTAGATATGGCCGTGTGTGTAGGAAGCACAGTTCTTTTGTTCTGAGCAAGCTCACTGTTTTGGCCCTATAGGAAACACAGTAGAGTAGAAGAGTGCTCTTTTCTCAAAAGCAGAGTGTGTTTTTTGTAAGGCAAGCTACCGTTTATTTTCCAGTTCTAAATGGAGTTGAATCACATGCAGTTTTCGGTCCTAAGAGCAAGAGTTGTTTTCTGGTAAGGAAAGTCACTATTGCGCTCCCATTGCCATAGAAAGTGCAAATAGCACTCGCGTCTGTTCCCAGCAAGTACAGAGTATTGGATTGAAGCAGAGGTACTGTTCTTGTCAGTTTCCTAAGCAGAGTTGAACTAGATATGGCCCGTGTGTGTAGGAAGCACAGATCTTGTTTTCTGAGAAAGCTCACTGTTCTGGCCCTGTAGGAAACACAGTAGAGTAGAAGAGTGATCTTTTCTCAAATCAGAGTGTATTTCTTGTAAGGTGAGCTAGCGTTTCTTTCCCAGTCCTAAGTGGAGTTGAGACACATGCAGTTTTTGGTCCTACGAGCAAGAGTGGTTTTCTGGTAAGAAGAGTCACTATTGCACTCCCATTGCCATACACAGTGCAAATAGCACTTGCATCTGTTCCCAGCAAGTACAGTGTATTGTACGGAAGAGAAGCTACTGTTCTTTTCAGTTTCCTCAGGAGATTTGAACTAGATATGGCCCGTGTGTAGGAAGCACAGTTCTTTTGTTCTGAGCAAGCTCACTGTTCAGACCCCATAGGAAACACAGTAGAGTAGAAGACTGCTCTTTTCACAAAAGCACAGTGTGTTTCTAGTAAGGCGAGCTGGTGTTTGTTTCCCAGTCAGAAATGGAGTTAAATCCCATGCAGTTTCTGGTCCTATGACCAAGAGTTGTTTTCTGGTAAGAAGGGTCACTATTGCTCTCCCATTGCCAAACACAGTGCAAAGAGCACTCGCGTCTGTTCCCAGCAAGTACAGTGTATTGGACTAATAGGGGCTACTGTTCTTGTCAGTTTCCTAAGCAGAGTTGTACTAGATATGGCCAGTGTGTGTAGGAAGCACAGTTCTTTTGTTCTGAGCCAGCTCACTTTTCGGACCCAATAGGAAACACAGTAGAGTAGAAGACTGCTATTTTCTCAAAAGCAGAGTGTGTTTCTTGTAAGGCGAGCTAGCGATTTTTTCTCAGTCCTAAATGGAGTTGGGTCACATACAGTTTCTGGTCCCACGAAAAGAGTTGTTTTCTGGTAAGAAGAGTCACTATTGCGCTCCCATTGTCACACACAGGGCTAATAGCACTGGCGTCGGTTCTCAGCATGTACAGTGTATTGGATTGAAGAGGATCTACTGTTCTTGTCAGATTCCTAAGCAAAATTGAAAGAGATAAGGCCCCTGTGTGCAGGAATCACAGATCTTTTGTTCTGAGGAAGCTCACTGTTCTGGCCCTATAGGAAACACAGTAGAGTAGAAGAGTGCTCTTTTCTCAAAAGCAGAGTGTGTTTCTTGTAAGGCGACCTAGCATTTCTCTCCCAGTCCTAAGTGGAGTTGAGACACATGCAGTTTTTGGTCCTACGAGCAAGAGTTGTTTTCTGGTAAGAAGAGACACTATTGCGCTCCAATTGCCATAGACAGTACAAATAGCACACGCGTCTGTTCCCAGCAAGTACAGTGTATTGGACTGAAGCAGAGCTACTGTTCTTGTCAGTTCCCTAAGCAGAGTTGAACTAGATATGGCCAGTGTGTGTAGGAAGCACAGTTCTTTTGTTCTGAGCAAGCTCACTGTTCGGACCCCATAGGAAACACAGTAGAGTAGAAGAGTGCTCTTTTCTCAAAAGCAGAGTGTGTTTCTTGTAAGGCAAGCTAGCGTTTGTTTCCCAGTTCTAAATGGAGTTGAATCACATGCAGTCTCTGGTCCTATGAGCAAGAGTTGTTTTCTGGTAAGAAGAGTCACTATTGCGCTCCCATTGTCATACACAGGGCAAATAGCACTGGTTTCTGTTCCCAGCATGTACAGTGTACTGGACTGAAGAGGATCTACTGTTCTTGTCAGTTTCCTAAGCAGAGTTGAACTAGATATGGCCCGTGTGTGTAGGAAGCACAGTTCTTTTGTTCTGAGCAAGCTCACTGTTCAGACCCCATAGGAAACACTGTAGAGAAGAAGAGTGCTCTTTTCTCAAAAGCAGAGTGTGTTTCTTGAAAGGCGAGCTAGTGTTTGTATCCCAGTCAGAAATGGAGTTGAATCCCATGCAGTTTCTGGTCCTACGAGCAAGAGTTTCTTTCTGGTAAGAATAGACACTATTGAGCTCCCATTGCCATACACAGTTCAAAGAGCACTGGTGTCTGTTCCCAGCAAATACAGTGTATTGGACTGAATAGGAGCTACTGTTCTTGTCAGTTTCCTAAGCAGAGTTGAAATAGATATGGCCCGTGTGTGTAGGAAGCACAGTTTTTTGCTCTGAGCAAGCTCACTGTTCAGACACCTTAGGAAACACAGTAGAGTAGAAGAGTGCTCTTTTCTCAAAAGCAGAGTGTGTTTCTTGTAAGGCGAGCTAGCGTTTCTTTCCCAGTCCTAAATGGAGTTGAATCACATGCAGTTTCTGGTCCTACGAGCAAGAGTGGTTTTCTGGTAAGAAGAGTCACTATTGCGCTCCCATTGCCATACACAGTGCCAATAGCACTCGCGTCTTTTCCCAGCAAGTACAGTGTATTGGACTGATAGGAGCTACTGTTCTTGTCAGTTTCCTAAGCAGAGTTGAACTAGATATGGCCCGTGTGTGTACGGAGCACAGTTCTTTTGTTCTGAGCAAGCTCAATATTCGGACCCCATAGGAAACACAGTACAGTAGAAGAGTGCTCTTTTCTCAAAAGTAAAGTGTGTTTCTTGTAAGGCGAGCTAGCATTTGTTTCCAGGTCATAAATGGAGTTGAATCACATGCAGTTTCTGGTCCTAGGAACAAGAGTTGTTTTCTGGTAAGAAGGGTCACTATTGCTCTCCCATTGCCAAACACAGTGCAAATAGCACTCGCGTCTGTTCAAAGCAAGTACAGTGAATTGGACTAATAGGAGCTACTGTTCTTGTCAGTTTTCTAAGCAGAGTTGTACTAGATATGGCCAGTGTGTGTAGGAAGCACCGTTCTTTTGTTCTGAGCCAGCTAACTGTTCGGACCCAATAGGAAACACAGTAGAGTAGAGGAGTGCTCTTTTCTCAAAAGCAGAGTGTGTTTCTTGTAAGGCGAGCTAGCGATTGTTTCCCAGTCCTAAATGGAGTTGGGTCACATACAGTTTCTGGTCCCACGAGCAAGAGTTGTTTTCTGGTAAGAAGAGACACTATTGCGCTGCCATTCTCACACACAGGGCTAATAGCACTGGCGTCGGTTCCCAGCATGTACAGTGTATTGGACTGAAGAGGATCTACTGTTCTTGTCAGTTTCCTAAGCAGAATTGAACTGGATATGTCCCGTGTGTAGGAAGCACAGTTCTTTTGTTCTGAGCAAGCTCACTGTTTTGGCCCTATAGGAAACACAGTAGAGTAGAAGAGTGCTCTTTTCTCAAAAGCAGAGTGTGTTTTTTGTAAGGCAAGCTACCGTTTATTTTCCAGTTCTAAATGGAGTTGAATCACATGCAGTTTTCGGTCCTAAGAGCAAGAGTTGTTTTCTGGTAAGGAAAGTCACTATTGTGCTCCCATTGCCATAGAAAGTGCAAATAGCACTCGCGTCTGTTCCCAGCAAGTACAGAGTATTGGATTGAAGCAGAGGTACTGTTCTTGTCAGTTTCCTAAGCAGAGTTGAACTAGATATGGCCCGTGTGTGTAGGAAGCACAGATCTTGTTTTCTGAGAAAGCTCACTGTTCTGGCCCTATAGGAAACACAGTAGAGTAGAAGAGTGCTCTTTTCTCAAAAGCAGAGTGTGTTTCTTGTAAGGCGAGCTAGCGTTTCTCTCCCAGTCCTAAGTGGAGTTGAGACACATGCAGTTTTTGGTCCTACGAGCAAGAGTTGTTTTCTGGTAAGAAGAGACACTATTGCGCTCCCATTGCCATAGACAGTACAAATAGCACACGCGTCTGTTCCCAGCAAGTACAGTGCATTGGACTGAAGCAGAGCTACTGTTCTTGTCAGTTCCCTAAGCAGAGTTGAACTATATATGGCCAGTGTGTGTAGGAAGCACAGTTCTTTTGTTCTGAGCAAGCTCACTGTTCGGACCCCATAGGAAACACAGTAGAGTAGAAGAGTGCTCTTTTCTCAAAAGCAGAGTGTGTTTCTTGTAAGGCAAGCTAGCGTTTGTTTCCCAGTTCTAAATGGAGTTGAATCACATGCTGTTTCTGGTCCTATGAGCAAGAGTTGTTTTCTGGTAAGAAGAGTCACTATTGCGCTCCCATTGTCATACACAGGGCAAATAGCACTGGTTTCTGTTCCCAGCATGTACAGTGTACTGGACTGAAGAGGATCTACTGTTCTTGTCAGTTTCCTAAGCAGAGTTGAACTAGATATGGCCCGTGTGTAGGAAGCAGAGTTCTTTTGTTCTGAGCAAGCTCACTGTTCAGACCCCATAGGAAACACTGTAGAGTAGAAGAGTGCTCTTTTCTCAAAAGCAGAGTGTGTTTCTTGAAAGGCGAGCTAGTGTTTGTATCCCAGTCAGAAATGGAGTTGAATCCCATGCAGTTTCTGGTCCTACGAGCAAGAGTTTCTTTCTGGTAAGAATAGACACTATTGAGCTCCCATTGCCATACACAGTTCAAAGAGCACTGGTGTCTGTTCCCAGCAAATACAGTGTATTGGACTGAATAGGAGCTACTGTTCTTGTCAGTTTCCTAAGCAGAGTTGAAATAGATATGGCCCGTGTGTGTAGGAAGCACAGTTCTTTTGTTCTGAGCAAGCTCACTGTTCAGACACCTTAGGAAACACAGTAGAGTAGAAGAGTGCTCTTTTCTCAAAAGCAGAGTGTGTTTCTTGTAAGGCGAGCTAGCGTTTCTTTCCCAGTCCTAAATGGAGTTGAATCACATGCAGTTTCTGGTCCTATGAGCAAGAGTTGTTTTCTGGTAAGAAGAGTCACTATTGCGCTCCCATTGTCATGCACAGGGCAAATAGTACTGGCGTCTGTTCCCAGCATGTACAGTGTATTGGACTGAAGAGAATCTACTGTTCTTGTCATGTTTCCGAAGCAGAATTGAACTAGATATGGCCCGTGTGTGTAGGAAGCACAGTTCTTTTGTTCTGAGCAATCTCACTGTTCTGGCCCTAAAGGAAACAGTAGAGTAGAAGAGTGCTCTTTTCTCAAAAGCAGAGTGTGTTTCTTGTAAGGCGAGATAGCGTTTGTTTCCCAGTCCTAAATGGAGTTGAATCACATGCAGTTTCTGGTCCTACGAGCAAAAGTTGTTTTCTGGTAAGGAAAGTCACTATTGTGCTCCCATTGCCAATCACAGTGCAAATAGCACTTGCGTCTGTTCCCAGCAAGTACAGTGTATTGGACTGAAGAGGAGCTACTGTTCTTCTCAGATTCCTAAGCAGAGTTGAACTAGATATGGCCTGAGTGTGTATGAAGCACTGTTCTTTTGTTCTGAGCCAGCTCACTGTTCGGACCCCATAGGAAACACAGTAGAGTAGAAGAGTGCTCTTTTCTCAAAAGCAGAGTGTGTTTCTTGTAAGGCAAGCTAGCGTTTGTTTCCCAGTTCTAAATGGAGTTGAATCACATGCAGTTTCTGGTCCTATGAGCAAGAGTTGTTTTCTGGTAAGAAGAGTCACTATTGCGCTCCCATTGTCATACACAGGGCAAATAGTACTGGCGTCTGTTCCCAGCATGTAGAGTGTAATGGACTAAAGAGGATCTACTATTCTTGTCAGTTTCCGAAGCGGAATTGAACTAGATATGGCCAGTGTGTTTAGGAAGCACAGTTCTTTTGTTCTGAGCAAGCTCATTGTTCTGACCCCTTATGAAACACAGTATAGTAGAAGAGTGCTCTTTTCTCAAAAGCAGATTGTGTTTCTTTTTTCGTGAGATACCGTTTGTTTCCCAGTCCTAAATGGAGTTGAATCACATGCAGTTTCTGGTCCTATGAGCAAGAGTTGTTTTCTGGTAAGAAGAGTCACTATTTCGCTCCCATTGTCATACACAGGGCTAATAGCACTGGTGTCGGTTCCCAGCATGTACAGTGTATTGGACTGAAGAGGATCTACAGTTCTTGTCAGTTTCCTAAGCAGAATTGAACTAGATATGGCCGTGTGTGTAGGAAGCACAGTTCTTTTGTTCTGAGCAAGCTCACTGTTTTGGCCCTATAGGAAACACAGTAGAGTAGAAGAGTGCTCTTTTCTCAAAAGCAGAGTGTGTTTCTTGTAAGGCAAGCTAGTGTTTATTTCCCAGTTCTAAATGGAGTTGAATCACATGCAGTTTTCGGTCCTAGGAGCAAGAGTTGTTTTCTGGTAAGGAAAGTCACTATTGCGCTCCCATTGCCATAGACAGTGCAAATAGCACTCGTGTCTGTTCCCAGCAAGTACAGTGTATTGGACTGAAGCAGAGCTACTGTTCTTGTCAGTTTCCTAAGCAGAGTTGAACTAGATATGGCCCGTGTTTGTAGGAAGCACAGATTTTTTTTTCTGAGGAAGCTCACTGTTCTGTCCCTATAGGAATAACAGTAGAGTAGAAGAGTGCTCTTTTCTCAAAAGCAGAGTGTATTTCTTGTAAGGCGAGCTAGCGTTTCTTTCCCAGTCCTAAGTGGAGTTGAGACACATGCAGTTTTTGGTCCTACGAGCAAGAGTGGTTTTCTGGTAAGAAGAGTCACTATTGCGCTCCCATTGCCATAGACAGTGCAAATAGCACACACGTCTGTTCCCAGCAAGTACAGTGTATTGGACTGAAGCAGAGCTACTGTTCTTGTCAGTTTCCTAAGCAGAGTTGAATTAGATATGGCCAGTGTGTGTAGGAAGCACAGTTCTTTTGTTCTGAGCAAGCTCACTGTTCGGACCCCTTAGGAAACACAGTAGAGTAGAAGAGAGCTCTTTTCTCAAGCAGAGTGTGTTTCTTGTAAGGCAAGCTAGCGTTTGTTTCCCAGTTCTAAATGGAGTTGAATCACATGCAGTTTCTGGTCCTATGAGCAAGAGTTGTTTTCTGGTAAGAAGAGTCACTATTGCGCTCCCATTTTCATACACAGGGCAAATAGCACTGGTTTCTTTTCCCAGCATGTACAGTGTACTGGACTGAAGAGTATCTACTGTTCTTGTCAGTTTCCTAAGCAGAGTTGAACTAGATATGGACCGTGTGTGTAGGAAGCTGAGTTCTTTTGTTCTGAGCAAGCTCACTGTTCAGACCCCATAGGAAACACTGTAGAGTAGAAGAGTGCTCTTTTCTCAAAAGCAGAGTGTGTTTCTTGAAAGTTGAGCTAGTGTTTGTATCCCAGTCAGAAATGGAGTTGAATCCCATGCAGTTTCTGGTCCTACGAGCAAGAGTTTCTTTCTGGTAAGCATAGACACTATTGAGCTCCCATTGCCATACACAGTTCAAAGAGCACTGGTGTCTGTTCCCAGCAAATACAGTGTATTGGACTGAATAGGAGCTACTGTTCTTGTCAGTTTCCTAAGCAGAGTTGAAATAGATATGGCCCGTGTGTGTAGGAAGCACAGTTTTTTGCTCTGAGCAAGCTCACTGTTCAGACACCTTAGGAAACACAGTAGAGTAGAAGAGTGCTCTTTTCTCAAAAGCAGAGTGTGTTTCTTGTAAGGCGAGCTAGCGTTTCTTTCAGGGCAAATAGTACTGGCGTCTGTTCCCAGCAAGTAGAGTGTATTGGACTGATAGGGGCTACAGTTCTCGTCAGTTTCCTAAGCAGAGTTGAACTAGATATGGCCAGTGTGTGTAGGAAGCACAGTTCTTTTGTTCTGAGCAAGCTCACTGTTCGGACCCCATAGGAAACACAGTAGAGTACAAGAGTGCTCTTTTCTCAAAAGCAGAGTGTGTTTCTTGTAAGGCGAGCTAGCGTTTGTTTCCCAGTCCTAAATGGAGTTGAATCCCATGCAGTTTCTGGTCCTAGGAGCAAGAGTTGTTTTCTGGTAAGAAGAGTCACTATTGCGCTCCCATTGTCATACACAGGGCAAATAGTACTGGCGTCTGTTCCCAGCATGTACAGTGTATTGGATTGAAGTGGATCTACTGTTCTTGTCAGATTCCTAAGCACAAGTGAACAAGACAAGGCCCCTGTGTGCAGGAAGCACAGATCTTTTGTTCTGAGGAAGCTCACTGTTCTGGCCCTATAGGAAACACAGCAGAGTAGAAGAGTGCTCTTTTCTCAAAAGCAGAGTAAGTTTCTTGTAAGACGAGCTAGCATTTCTCTCCGAGTCCTAAGTGGAGTTGAGACACATGCAGTTTTTGGTCCTACGAGCAAGAATTGTTTTCTGGTGAGAAGAGTCACTATTGCACTCCCATTGCCATACACAGTGAAAAGAGCACTTGCATCTGTTCCCAAGCAAGTACAGTGTATTGGACTGAAGAGGAGCTACTGTTCTTGTCAGTTTCCTAAGCAGAGTTGAAGTAGATATGGCCCGTGTGTGTAGGAAGCACAGTTCTTTTGTTCCGAGCAAGCTCACTGTTCGGACCACATAGGAAACACAGTAGAGTAGAAGACTGCTATTTTCTCAAAAGCAGAGTGTGTTTCTTGAAAGGCGAGCTAGTGTTTGTTTCCCAGTCAGAAATGGAATTGAATCCCATGCAGTTTCTGGTCCTATGAGCAAGAGTTGTTTTCTGGTAAGAGGAGTCACTATTGCGCTCCCATTGCCATAGACAGTACAAATAGCACACGCGTCTGTTCCCAGCAAGTACAGTGTATTGGACTGAAGCAGAGCTACTGTTCTTGTCAGTTTCCTAAGCAGAGTTGAACTAGATATGGCCAGTGTGTGTAGGAAGCACAGTTCTTTTGTTCTGAGCAAGCTCACTGTTCGGAACCATAGGAAACACAGTAGAGTAGAAGAGTGCTCTTTTCTCAAAAGCAGAGTGTGTTTCTTGTAAGGCAAGCTAGCGTTTATTTCCCATTTCTAAATGGAGTTGAATCACATGCAGTTTTCGGTCCTACGCGCAAGAGTTGTTTTCTGGTAAGGAAAGTCACTATTGTGCTCCCATTGCCATAGACAGTGCAAATAGCACTCGCGTCTGTTCCAAGCAAGTACAGTGTATTGGACTGAAGCAGAGCTACTGTTCTTGTCAGTTTCCTAAGCAGAGTTGAACTAGATATGCCCATGTGTGTAGGAAGCACAGATTTTTTTTTCTGAGGAAGCTCACTGTTCTGGCCCTATAGGAAACACAGTAGAGTAGAAGAGTGCTCTTTTCTCTAACGCAGAGTGTGTTTCTTGAAAAGCGAGATAGTGTTTGTTTCCCAGTCAGAAATGGAGTTGAATCCCATGCAGTTTCTGGTCCTATGAGCAAGAGTTGTTTTCTGGTAAGAAGAGTCACTATTGCGCTCCCATTGCCATACACAGTGCAAATAGCACTCGCGTCTGTTCCCAGCAAGTACAGTGTATTGAACTGAAGAGGAGCTACTGTTCTTGTCAGTTTCCTAAGCAGAGTTGAAGTAGATATGGCCCGTGTGTGTAGGAAGCACAGTTCTTTTGTTCTGAGCAAGCTCACTGTTCGGACCACATAGGAAACACAGTAGAGTAGAAGACTGCTATTTTCTCAAAAGCAGAGTGTGTTTCTTGAAAGGCGAGCTAGTGTTTGTTTCCCAGTCAGAAATGGAATTGAATCCCATGCAGTTGCTAGAGAGGCCCACAGAAATCCACAAAGATACCCCCACAACAGACTGCTGGCAATGGTCGAGAGACAATCCGAACTGACCTACTCTGGTGATGGGATGGCCAAACACCCTAACTGTCGTGCTAGAAACCTCATCCAACTACTGATGGATCTGGAGGTAGAGATCCATGACTAGGCCCCAGGTGGATCTCTGGGAGTCCAATTAGCGAGAATGAGGAGGGTTTATATGAGAGAGAATTGTTGAGACCAAGGTCGGATAAAGCACAGAGACAAATAGCCAAACAAACGGAAACACATGAAATATGAACCAATGGCTGAGGGGTCACCAACTGGATCAGGCCCTCTGAGTGGGTGAGACAGTTGATTGGCCTGATCTGTTTGGGAGGCATCCAGGCAGTGGGACCGGGTCCTGTGCTCATTGCATGAGTTGGCTGTTTGAAACCTGGGGCCTATGCAGGGTCCCTTGGCTCAGCATGGGAGGAGGGGACTGGACCTACCTGGACTGAGTCCACCAGGTTGATCTCACTCTGTGGGGAAGGCTTTGCCCTGGAGGAGATTGGATTGGGGGCGGGCTGGGGGGAAGGTGAGGGGGGCGGGAGGGGGGAGAACAAGGGAATCTGTGGCTGATATGTAGAACTGAATTGTATTGCAAAATAAAAATTAAAAAAAAAAAAAAGAGTTGTTTTCTGGTGAGAAGAGTCATTATTGCGCTCCCATTGCCATACACAGTGCAAATAGCACTCGTGTCTGTTCCCAGCAAGTACAGTTTATTGGACTGAAGAGGAGCTACTGTTCTTGTCAGTTGCCTAAGCAGAGTTGAACTAGATATGGCCCGTGTGTAGGAAGCACATTTCTTGTGTTCTGAGCAAGCTCACTGTTCGGACACCATAGGAAACACAGTAGAGTAGAAGAGTGCTCTTTTCTCAAAAGCAGAGTGTGTTTCTTGTAAGGCGAGCTAGCGTTTGTTTCCCAGTCCTAAATGGAGTTGAATCACATGCAGTTTCCGGTCCTACGAGCAAAAGTTGTTTTCTGGTAAGAGGAGTCACTATTGTGCTCCCATTGTCATACACAGGGCAAATAGTACTGGCGTCTGTTCCCAGCATGTACAGTGTAAGGGACTAAAGAGTATCTACTATTCTTGTCAGTTTCCGAAGCAGAATTGAACTAGATATTGCCCGTGTATTTAGGAAGCACAGTTCTTTTGTTCTGAGCAAGCTCACTGTTCTGACCCCTTATGAAACACAGTATAGTCGAAGAGTGCTCTTTTCTCAAAAGCAGAGTGTGTTTCTTGTAACGCGAGATAGCGTTTGTTTCCCAGTCCTAAATGGAGTTGAATCACATGCAGTTTCTGGTCCTACGAGCAAGAGTTGTTTTCTGGTAAGGAAAGTCACTATTGTGCTCCCATTGCCATACACTGTTCAAATAGCACTCGCGTCTGTTCCCAGCAAGTACAGTGTATTGAACTGAATAGGAGCTACTGTTGTTGTCAGTTTCCTAAGCACAGTTGAAGTAGATATGGCCCGTGTGTGTAGGAAGCACAGTTCTTTTGTTCTGAGCAAGCTCACTGTTCGGACCCCATAGGAAACACAGTAGAGTAGAAGAGTGCTGTTTTCTCCAAAGCAGAGTGTGTTTCTTGTAAGGCGAGCTAGCGTTTGTTTCCCAGTCCTAAATGGAGTTGAATCACATGCAGTTTCTGGTCCTAGGAGCAAGAATTGTTTTCTAGTAAGAAGAGTCACTATTGCGTTCCCATTGTCATACACAGGGCAAATAGTACTGGCGTCTGTTCCCAGTATGTACAGTGTATTGGATTGAAGAGGATCTACTGTTCTTGTCAGATTCCTAAGCAAAATTGAAAGAGATAAGGCCCCTGTGTGCAGGAAGCACAGATCTTTTGTCTGAGGAATCTCACTGTTCTGGCCCTATAGGAAACACAGTAGAGTAGAAGAGTTCTCTTTTCTCAAAAGCAGAGTGTGTTTCTTGTAAGGCGAGCTAGCATTTCTCTCACAGTCCCAAGTAGAGTTGAGACACATGCAGTTTTTGGTCCTACGAGCAAGAGTTGTTTTCTGGTAAGAAGAGTCACTATTGCACTCCCATTGCCATACACAGTGAAATGAGCACTTGCATCTGTTCCCAAGCAAGTACAGTGTATTGGACTGAAGAGGAGCTACTGTTCTTCTCATTTTCCTAAGCAGAACTGAACTAATTATAGCCGTGTGTGTAGGAAGCACAGTTCTTTTGTTCTGAGCAAGCTCACTGTTCGGACCCCATAGGAAACACAGTAGAGTAGAAGAGTGCTCTTTTCTCAAAAGCAGAGTGTGTTTCTTGTACGGCGAGCTAGCGTTTGTTTCCCAGTCCTAAATGGAGTTGAATCACATGCAGTTTCTGGTCCTATGAGCAAAAGTTGTTTTCTGGTAAGGAAAGTCACTATTGTGCTCCCATTGCCAATCACAGTGCAAATAGCACTTGTGTCTGTTCCCAGCAAGTACAGTGTATTGGACTGAAGAGGAACTACTGTTCTTGTCAGATTCCTAAGCAGAGTTGAACTAGATATGGCCCGTGTGTGTAGGAAGCACAGTTCTTTTGTTCTTAGCCAGCTCACTCTTCGGACCAAATCGGAAATACAGTAGAGTAGAAGAGTGCTCTTTTCTCAAAAGAAGAGTGTGTTTCTTGTAAGGCAAGCTAGCGTTTGTTTCCCAGTCCTAAATGGTGTTGATTGACATACAGTTTCGGGTCCCACGAGCAAGAGTTGTTTCCTGGTAAGAAGAGTCACTATTGCACTCCCATTGTTATACACAGTGCAAATAGCACTTGAACCTGTTCCCAGCAAGTACACTGTATTGGACTGAAGAGGAACTACTGTTCTTGTCAATTTCCTCAGCAGAGTTGAACTAGATATGGCCGGTGTGTGTAGGATGCACAGTTCTTTTGTTCTGAGCAAGCTCACTGTTCTGACCCCTTAGGAAACACAGTATAGTAGGTGAGTGCTCTTTTCTCAAAAGCAGAGGGTGTTTCTTGTAAGGCAAGCTAGCATTTGTTTCCCAGTCCTAAATGGAGTTGAATCACATGCAGTTTTTGATCCTACGAGCAAGAGTTGTTTTCTGGTAAGGAAAGTCATTATTGCGTTCCCATTGCCATACACAGTGCAAATAGCACTCGCGTCTGTTCCCAGCCAGTACAGTGTATTGGACTGAAGAGGAGCTACTGTTCTTGTCAGTTTCCTAAGCAGAATTGAACTAGATATGGCCGTGTGTGTAGGAAGCACAGTTCTTTTGTTCTGAGCAAGCTCACTGTTTTGGCCCTATAGAAAACACAGTAGAGTAGAAGAGTGCTCTTTTATCAAAAGCAGAGTGTGTTTCTTGTAAGACAAGCTAGCATTTATTTCCCAGTTCTAAATGGAGTTGAATCACATGCAGTTTTTGGTCCTACAAGGAAGAGTTGTTTTCTGGTAAGGAAAGTCACTATTGCGCTCCCATTGCCATAGACAGTGCAAATAGCATACGCGTCTGTTCCCAGCAAGTACAGTGTATTGGACTGAAGCGGCGCTACTGTACTTGTCAGTTTCCTAAGCAGAGTTGAACTAGATATGGCCAGTGTGTGTAGGAAGCACAGTTCTTTTGTTCTGAGCAAGCTCACTGTTCGGACCCCATAGGAAACACAGTAGAGTAGAAGAGTGCTGTTTTCTCAAAAGCAGAGTTAATTTCTTGTAAGGCAAGCTAGCGTTTGTTTCCCAGTTCTAAATGGAGTTGAATCACATGCAGTTTCTGGTCCTATGAGCAAGAGTTGTTTTCTGGTAAGAAGAGCCACTATTGCGCTCCCATTGTCATACACAGTGCAAATTGCACTGGTTTATTTTCCCAGCATGTAAAGTGTACTGGACTGAAGAGGATCTACTGTTCTTGTCAGTTTCCTAAGCAGAGTTGAACTAGATATGGCCCGTGTGTGTAGGAAGCACAGTTCTTTTGTTTTGAGCAAGCTCACTGTTCAGACCCCATAGGAAACACTGTAGAGTAGAAGAGTGCTCTTTTCTCAAAAACAGAGTGTGTATCTTGAAAGGTGAGATAGCGTTTGTTTCCCAGTCCTAAATGGAGTTGAATCACATGCAGTTTCTGGTCCTACGAAAAAAAGTTGTTTTCTGGTAAGGAAAGTCACTATTGTGCTCCCATTGCCAATCACAGTGCAAATAGCACTTGCGTCTGTTCCCAGCAAGTACAGTGTATTGGACTGAAGAGGAGCTACTGTTCTTCAGATTCCTAAGCAGAGTTGAACTAGATATGGCCCGTGTGTGTAGGAAGCACATTTCTTTTGTTCTGAGCCAGCTCACTGTTCGGACCCCATAGGAAACACAGTAGAGTAGAAGAGTAGAAGAGTGCTCTTTTCTCAAAAGCAGAGTGTGTTTCTTGTAAGGCAAGCTAGTGTTTGTTTCCCAGTTCTAAATGGAGTTGAATCACATGCAGTTTCTGGTCCTATGAGCAAGAGTTGTTTTCTGGTAAGGAAAGTCACTATTGCGCTCCCATTGCCATAGACAGTGCAAATAGCACTCGCGTCTGTTCCCAGCAAGTACAGTGTATTGGACTGAAGCAGAGCTACTGTTCTTGTCAGTTTCCTAAGCAGAGTTGAACTAGATATGGCCCGTGTGTGTAGGAAGCACAGATCTTGTTTTCTGAGGAAGCTCACTGTTCTGGCCCTATAGGAAACACCGTAGAGTAGAAGAGTGCTCTTTTCTCAAAAGCAGAGTGTATTTCTTGTAAGGCGAGCTAGCGTTTCTTTACCAGTCCTAAGTGGAGTTGAGACACATGCTGTTTGTGGTCCTATGAGCAAGAGTGGTTTTCTAGTAAGAAGAGTCACTATTGCACTCCCATTGTCATACACAGGACAAATAGCACTTGCATCTGTTCCCAGCAAGTACAGTGTATTGGACTGAAGAGGAGCTACTGTTCTTGTCAGTTGCCTAAGCAGAGTTGAACTAGATATGGCCCGTGTGTAGGAAGCACATTTCTTTTGTTCTGAGCAAGCTCACTGTTCGGACCCCATAGGAAACACAGTAGAGTAGAAGAGTGCTCTTTTCTCAAAAGCAGAGTGTGTTTCTTTTAAGGCGAGCTCGCGTTTGTTTCCCAGACCTAAATTGAGTTGAATCACATGCAGTTTCTGGTCCTACGAGCAAGAGTTGTTTTCTGGTAAGAGGAGTCACTATTGCGCTCCCATTGTCATACACAGGGCAAATAGTACTGGCGTCTGTTCCCAGCATGTAAAGTTTATTGGACTGAAGATGATCTACCGTTCTTGTCAGTTTCCTAAGCAGAGTTGAACTAGATATGGCCGTGTGTGTAGGAAGCACAGTTCTTTTGTTCTGAGCAAGCTCACTGTTCAGACCCCATAGGAAACACAGTAGAGTAGAAGACTGCTCTTTTCACAAAAGCACAGTGTGTTTCTTGTTAGGCGAGCTAGTGTTTGTTTCCCAGTCAGAAATGGAGTTGAATCCCATGCAGTTTCTGGTCCTATGAGCAAGAGTTTTTTTCTGGTAAGAAGAGTCACTATTGCGCTCCCATTGCCATACACAGTGCCAATAGCACTCGCGTCTTTTCCCAGCAAGTACAGTGTATTGGACTGATAGGAGCTACTGTTCTTGTCAGTTTCCTAAGCAGAGTTGAACTAGATATGGCCCGTGTGTGTACGAAGCACAGTTCTTTTGTTCTGAGCAAGCTCAATATTCGGACCCCATAGGAAACACAGTACAGTAGAAGAGTGCTCTTTTCTCAAAAGTAAAGTGTGTTTCTTGTAAGGCGAGCTAGCATTTTTTTCCAGGTCCTAAATGGAGTTGAATCACATGCAGTTTCTGGTCCTAGGAACAAGAGTTGTTTTCTGGTAAGAAGGGTCACTATTGCTCTCCCATTGCCAAACACAGTGCAAATAGCACTCGCGTCTGTTCAAAGCAAGTACAGTGAATTGGACTAATAGGAGCAACTGTTCTTGTCAGTTTTCTAAGCAGAGTTGTACTAGATATGGCCAGTGTGTGTAGGAAGCACCGTTCTTTTGTTCTGAGCCAGCTAACTGTTCGGACCCAATAGGAAACACAGTAGAGTAGAAGAGTGCTCTTTTCTCAAAAGCAGAGTGTGTTTCTTGTAAGGCGAGCTAGCGATTGTTTCCCAGTCCTAAATGGAGTTGCGTCACATACAGTTTCTGGTCCCACGAGCAAGAGTTGTTTTCTGGTAAGAAGATTCACTATTGCGCTGCCATTCTCACACACAGGGCTAATAGCACTGGCGTCGGTTCCCAGCATGTACAGTGTATTGGACTGAAGAGGATCTACTGTTCTTGTCAGTTTCCTAAGCAGAGTTGAACTAGATATGGCCCTGTGTGTAGGAAGCACAGTTCTTTTGTTCTGAGCAAGCTCACTGTTTTGGCCCTATAGGAAACACAGTAGAGTAGAAGAGTGCTCTTTTCTCAAAAGCAGAGTGTGTTTTTTGTAAGGCAAGCTACCGTTTATTTTCCAGTTCTAAATGGAGTTGAATCACATGCAGTTTTCGGTCCTAAGAAAAGAGTTGTTTTCTGGTAAGGAAAGTCACTATTGCGCTCCCATTGCCATAGAAAGTGCAAATAGCACTCGCGTCTGTTCCCAGCAAGTACAGTGTATTGGATTGAAGCAGAGGTACTGTTCTTGTCAGTTTCCTAAGCAGAGTTGAACTAGATATGGCCCGTGTGTGTAGGAAGCACAGATCTTGTTTTCTGAGAAAGCTCACTGTTCTGGCCCTGTAGGAAACACAGTAGAGTAGAAGAGTGATCTTTTCTCAAATCAGAGTGTATTTCTTGTAAGGTGAGCTAGCGTTTCTTTCCCAGTCCTAAGTGGAGTTGAGACACATGCAGTTTTTGGTCCTACGAGCAAGAGTGGTTTTCTGGTAAGAAGAGTCACTATTGCACTCCCATTGCCATACACAGTGCAAATAGCACTTGCATCTGTTCCCAGCAAGTACAGTGTATTGGACTGAAGAGGAGCTACTGTTCTTGTCAGTTGCCTAAGCAGAGTTGAACTAGATATGGCCCGTGTGTAGGAAGCACATTTCTTTTGTTCTGAGCAAGCTCACTGTTCGGACCCCATAGGAAACACAGTAGAGTAGAAGAGTGCTCTTTTCTCAAAAGCAGAGTGTGTTTCTTTTAAGGCGAGCTCGCGTTTGTTTCCCAGACCTAAATTGAGTTGAATCACATGCAGTTTCTGGTCCTACGAGCAAGAGTTGTTTTCTGGTAAGAGGAGTCACTATTGCGCTCCCATTGTCATACACAGGGCAAATAGTACTGGCGTCTGTTCCCAGCATGTAAAGTTTATTGGACTGAAGATGATCTACCGTTCTTGTCAGTTTCCTAAGCAGAGTTGAACTAGATATGGCCGTGTGTGTAGGAAGCACAGTTCTTTTGTTCTGAGCAAGATCACTGTTCAGACCCCATAGGAAACACAGTAGAGTAGAAGACTGCTCTTTTCACAAAAGCACAGTGTGTTTCTTGTTAGGCGAGCTAGTGTTTGTTTCCCAGTCAGAAATGGAGTTGAATCCCATGCAGTTTCTGGTCCTATGAGCAAGAGTTTTTTTCTGGTAAGAAGAGTCACTATTGCGCTCCCATTGCCATACACAGTGCCAATAGCACTCGCGTCTTTTCCCAGCAAGTACAGTGTATTGGACTGATAGGAGCTACTGTTCTTGTCAGTTTCCTAAGCAGAGTTGAACTAGATATGGCCCGTGTGTGTACGAAGCACAGTTCTTTTGTTCTGAGCAAGCTCAATATTCGGACCCCATAGGAAACACAGTACAGTAGAAGAGTGCTCTTTTCTCAAAAGTAAAGTGTGTTTCTTGTAAGGCGAGCTAGCATTTGTTTCCAGGTCCTAAATGGAGTTGAATCACATGCAGTTTCTGGTCCTAGGAACAAGAGTTGTTTTCTGGTAAGAAGGGTCACTATTGCTCTCCCATTGCCAAACACAGTGCAAATAGCACTCGCGTCTGTTCAAAGCAAGTACAGTGAATTGGACTAATAGGAGCTACTGTTCTTGTCAGTTTTCTAAGCAGAGTTGTACTAGATATGGCCAGTGTGTGTAGGAAGCACCGTTCTTTTGTTCTGAGCCAGCTAACTGTTCGGACCCAATAGGAAACACAGTAGAGTAGAAGAGTGCTCTTTTCTCAAAAGCAGAGTGTGTTTCTTGTAAGGCGAGCTAGCGATTGTTTCCCAGTCCTAAATGGAGTTGCGTCACATACAGTTTCTGGTCCCACGAGCAAGAGTTGTTTTCTGGTAAGAAGATTCACTATTGCGCTGCCATTCTCACACACAGGGCTAATAGCACTGGCGTCGGTTCCCAGCATGTACAGTGTATTGGACTGAAGAGGATCTACTGTTCTTGTCAGTTTCCTAAGCAGAGTTGAACTAGATATGGCCCTGTGTGTAGGAAGCACAGTTCTTTTGTTCTGAGCAAGCTCACTGTTTTGGCCCTATAGGAAACACAGTAGAGTAGAAGAGTGCTCTTTTCTCAAAAGCAGAGTGTGTTTTTTGTAAGGCAAGCTACCGTTTATTTTCCAGTTCTAAATGGAGTTGAATCACATGCAGTTTTCGGTCCTAAGAGCAAGAGTTGTTTTCTGGTAAGGAGAGTCACTATTGCGCTCCCATTGCCATAGAAAGTGCAAATAGCACTCGCGTCTGTTCCCAGCAAGTACAGTGTATTGGATTGAAGCAGAGGTACTGTTCTTGTCAGTTTCCTAAGCAGAGTTGAACTAGATATGGCCCGTGTGTGTAGGAAGCACAGATCTTGTTTTCTGAGAAAGCTCACTGTTCTGGCCCTGTAGGAAACACAGTAGAGTAGAAGAGTGATCTTTTCTCAAATCAGAGTGTATTTCTTGTAAGGTGAGCTAGCGTTTCTTTCCCAGTCCTAAGTGGAGTTGAGACACATGCAGTTTTTGGTCCTACGAGCAAGAGTGGTTTTCTGGTAAGAAGAGTCACTATTGCACTCCCATTGCCATACACAGTGCAAATAGCACTTGCATCTGTTCCCAGCAAGTACAGTGTATTGTACTGAAGAGAAGCTACTGTTCTTTTCAGTTTCCTCAGGAGATTTGAACTAGATATGGCCCGTGTGTAGGAAGCACAGTTCTTTTGTTCTGAGCAAGCTCACTGTTCAGACCCCATAGGAAACACAGTAGAGTAGAAGACTGCTCTTTTCACAAAAGCACAGTGTGTTTCTTGTAAGGCGAGCTAGTGTTTGTTTCCCAGTCAGAAATGGATTAAATCCCATGCAGTTTCTGGTCCTATGACCAAGAGTTGTTTTCTGGTAAGAAGGGTCACTATTGCTCTCCCATTGCCAAACACAGTGCAAAGAGCACTCGCGTCTGTTCCCAGCAAGTACAGTGTATTGGACTAATAGGGGCTACTGTTCTTGTCAGTTTCCTAAGCAGAGTTGTACTAGATATGGCCAGTGTGTGTAGGAAGCACAGTTCTTTTGTTCTGAGCCAGCTCACTTTTCGGACCCAATAGGAAACACAGTAGAGTAGAAGACTGCTCTTTTCTCAAAAGCAGAGTGTGTTTCTTGTAAGGCGAGCTAGCGATTTTTTCTCAGTCCTAAATGGAGTTGGGTCACATACAGTTTCTGGTCCCACGAAAAGAGTTGTTTTCTGGTAAGAAGAGTCACTATTGCGCTCCCATTGTCACACACAGGGCTAATAGCACTGGCGTCGGTTCTCAGCATGTACAGTGTATTGGATTGAAGAGGATCTACTGTTCTTGTCAGATTCCTAAGCAAAATTGAAAGAGATAAGGCCCCTGTGTGCAGGAATCACAGATCTTTTGTTCTGAGGAAGCTCACTGTTCTGGCCCTATAGGAAACACAGTAGAGTAGAAGAGTGCTCTTTTCTCAAAAGCAGAGTGTGTTTCTTGTAAGGCGAGCTAGCGTTTCTCTCCCAGTCCTAAGTGGAGTTGAGACACATGCAGTTTTTGGTCCTACGAGCAAGAGTGGTTTTCTGGTAAGAAGAGACACTATTGCGCTCCCATTGCCATAGACAGTACAAATAGCACACGCGTCTGTTCCCAGCAAGTACAGTGTATTGGACTGAAGCAGAGCTACTGTTCTTGTCAGTTCCCTAAGCAGAGTTGAACTAGATATGGCCAGTGTGTGTAGGAAGCACAGTTCTTTTGTTCTGAGCAAGCTCACTGTTCGGACCCCATAGGAAACACAGTAGAGTAGAAGAGTGCTCTTTTCTCAAAAGCAGAGTGTGTTTCTTGTAAGGCAAGCTAGCGTTTGTTTCCCAGTTCTAAATGGAGTTGAATCACATGCAGTTTCTGGTCCTATGAGCAAGAGTTGTTTTCTGGTAAGAAGAGTCACTATTGCGCTCCCATTGTCATACACAGGGCAAATAGCACTGGTTTCTGTTCCCAGCATGTACAGTGTACTGGACTGAAGAGGATCTACTGTTCTTGTCAGTTTCCTAAGCAGAGTTGAACTAGATATGGCCCGTGTGTGTAGGAAGCAGAGTTCTTTTGTTCTGAGCAAGCTCACTGTTCAGACCCCATAGGAAACACTGTAGAGTAGAAGAGTGCTCTTTTCTCAAAAGCAGAGTGTGTTTCTTGAAAGGCGAGCTAGTGTTTGTATCCCAGTCAGAAATGGAGTTGAATCCCATGCAGTTTCTGGTCCTACGAGCAAGAGTTTCTTTCTGGTAAGAATAGACACTATTGAGCTCCCATTGCCATACACAGTTCAAAGAGCACTGGTGTCTGTTCCCAGCAAATACAGTGTATTGGACTGAATAGGAGCTACTGTTCTTGTCAGTTTCCTAAGCAGAGTTGAAATAGATATGGCCCGTGTGTGTAGGAAGCACAGTTCTTTTGCTCTGAGCAAGCTCACTGTTCAGACACCTTAGGAAACACAGTAGAGTAGAAGAGTGCTCTTTTCTCAAAAGCAGAGTGTGTTTATTGTAAGGCGAGCTAGCGTTTCTTTCAGGGCAAATAGTACTGGCGTCTGTTCCCAGCATGTACAGTGTATTGGACTGAAGAGAATCTACTGTTCTTGTCATGTTATCGAAGCAGAATTGAACTAGATATGGCCCGTGTGTGTAGGAAGCACAGTTCTTTTGTTCTGAGCAATCTCACTGTTCTGGCCCTATAGGAAACAGTAGAGTAGAAGAGTGCTGTTTTCTCAAAAGCAGAGTGTGTTTCTTGTAAGGCGAGATAGCGTTTGTTTCCCAGTCCTAAATGGAGTTGAATCACATGCAGTTTCTGGTCCTATGAGCAAAAGTTGTTTTCTGGTAAGAGGAGTCACTATTGTGCTCCCATTGTCATACACAGGGCAAATAGTACTGGCGTCTGTTCCCAGCATGTACAGTGTAATGGACTAAAGAGTATCTACTGTTCTTGTCAGTTTCCGAAGCAGAATTGAACTAGATATGGCCCGTGTATTTAGGAAGCACAGTTCTTTTGTTCTGAGCAAGCTCACTGTTCTGACCCCTTATGAAACACAGTATAGTCGAAGAGTACTCTTTTCTCAAAAGCAGAGTGTGTTTCTTGTAACGCGAGATAGCGTTTGTTTCCCAGTCCTAAATGGAGTTGAATCACATGCAGTTTCTGGTCCTACGAGCAAGAGTTGTTTTCTGGTAAGGAAAGTCACTATTGTGCTCCCATTGCCATACACTGTTCAAATAGCACTCGCGTCTGTTCCCAGCAAGTACAGTGTATTGAACTGAAGAGGAGCTACCGTTGTTGTCAGTTTCCTAAGCACAGTTGAAGTAGATATGGCCCGTGTGTGTAGGAAGCACAGTTCTTTTGTTCTGAGCAAGCTCACTGTTCGGACCCCATAGGAAACACAGTAGAGTAGAAGAGTGCTGTTTTCTCCAAAGCAGAGTGTGTTTCTTGTAAGGCGAGCTAGCATTTGTTTCCAGTCCTAAATGGAGTTGAAACACATGCAGTTTCTGGTCCTAGGAGCAAGAATTGTTTTCTAGTAAGAAGAGTCACTATTGTGTTCCCATTGTCATACACAGGGCAAATAGAAATGGCGTCTGTTCCCAGCATGTACAGTGTATTGGATTGAAGAGGATCTACTGTTCTTGTCAGATTCCTAAGCAAAATTGAAAGAGATAAGGCCCCTGTGTGCAGGAAGCACAGATCTTTTGTCTGAGGAAGCTCACTGTTCTGGCCCTATAGGAAACACAGTAGAGTATAAGAGTTCTCTTTTCTCAAAAGCAGAGTGTGTTTCTTGTAAGGCGAGCTAGCATTTCTCTCCCAGTCCCAAGTGGAGTTGAGACACATGCAGTTTTTGGTCCTACGAGCAAGAGTTGTTTTCTGGTGAGAAGTGTCACTATTGCACTCCCATTGCCATACACAGTGAAAAGAGCACTTGCATCTGTTCCCAAGCAAGTACAGTGTATTGGACTGAAGAGGAGCTACTGTTCTTCTCATTTTCCTAAGCAGAACTGAACTAATTATAGCCGTGTGTGTAGGAAGCACAGTTCTTTTGTTCTGAGCAAGCTCACTGTTCGGACCCCATAGGAAACACAGTAGAGTAGAAGAGTGCTCTTTTCTCAAAAGCAGAGTGTGTTTCTTGTACGGCGAGCTAGCGTTTGTTTCCCAGTCCTAAATGGAGTTGAATCACATGCAGTTTCTGGTCCTATGAGCAAAAGTTGTTTTCTGGTAAGGAAAGTCACTATTGTGCTCCCATTGCCAATCACAGTGCAAATAGCACTTGTGTCTGTTCCCAGCAAGTACAGTGTATTGGACTGAAGAGGAACTACTGTTCTTGTCAGATTCCTAAGCAGAGTTGAACTAGATATGGCCCGTGTGTGTAGGAAGCACAGTTCTTTTGTTCTTAGCCAGCTCACTCTTCGGACCAGATCGGAAATACAGTAGAGTAGAAGAGTGCTCTTTTCTCAAAAGAAGAGTGTGTTCCTTGTAAGGCAAGCTAGCGTTTGTTTCCCAGTCCTAAATGGTGTTGAGTGACATACAGTTTCGGGTCCCACGAGCAAGAGTTGTTTCCTGGTAAGAAGAGTCACTATTGCACTCCCATTGTTATACACAGTGCAAATAGCCCTTGAACCTGTTCCCAGCAAGTACACTGTATTGGACTGAAGAGGAGCTACTGTTCTTGTCAATTTCCTCAGCAGAGTTGAACTAGATATGGCCGGTGTGTGTAGGATGCACAGTTCTTTTGTTCTGAGCAAGCTCACTGTTCTGACCCCTTAGGAAACACAGTATAGTAGGTGAGTGCTCTTTTCTCAAAAGCAGAGGGTGTTTCTTGTAAGGCAAGCTAGCATTTGTTTCCCAGTCCTAAATGGAGTTGAGTGACATACAGTTTCTGGTCCCACGAGCAAGAGTTGTTTTCCGGTAAGAAGAGTCACTATTTCGCTCCCATTGTCATACACAGGGCTAATAGCACTCGTGTCGGTTCCCAGCATGTACAGTGTATTGGACTGAAGAGGATCTACAGTTCTTGTCAGTTTCCTAAGCAGAATTGAACTAGATATGGCCGTGTGTGTAGGAAGCACAGTTCTTTTGTTCTGAGCAAGCTCACTGTTTTGGCCCTATAGGAAACACAGTAGAGTAGAAGAGTGCTCTTTTCTCAAAAGCAGAGTGTGTTTCTTGTAAGGCAAGCTAGCTTTTATTTCCCAGTACTAAATGGAGTTGAATCACATGCAGTTTTCGGTCCTAGGAGCAAGAGTTGTTTTCTGGTAAGGAAAGTCACTATTGCGCTCCCATTGCCATAGACAGTGCAAATAGCACTCGCGTCTGTTCCCAGTAAGTACAGTGTATTGGACTGAAGCAGAGCTACTGTTCTTGTCAGTTTCCTAAGCAGAGTTGAACTAGATATGGCCCGTGTTTGTAGGAAGCACGGATTTTTTTTTCTGAGGAAGCTCACTGTTCTGGCCCTATAGGAATCACAGTAGAGAAGAAGAGTGCTCTTTTCTCAAAAGCAGAGTGTATTTCTTGTAAGGCGAGCTAGCATTTCTTTCCCAGTCCTAAGTGGAGTTGAGACACATGCAGTTTTTGGTCCTACGAGCAAGAGTGGTTTTCTGGTAAGAAGAGTCACTATTGCGCTCCCATTGCCATAGACAGTTCAAATAGCACACGCGTCTGTTCCCAGCAAGTACAGTGCATTGGACTGAAGCAGAGCTACTCTTCTTGTCAGTTTCCTAAGCAGAGTTGAATTAGATATGGCCAGTGTGTGTAGGAAGCACAGTTCTTTTGTTCTGAGCAAGCTCACTGTTCGGACCCCTTAGAAAACACAGTAGAGTAGAAGAGTGCTCTTTTCTCAAAAGCAGAGTGTGTTTCTTGTAAGGCAAGCTAGCGTTTGTTTCCCAGTTCTAAATGGAGTTGAATCACATGCAGTTTCTGGTCCTATGAGCAAGAGTTGTTTTCTGGTAAGACGAGTCACTATTGCGCTCCCATTGTCATACACAGGGCAAATAGCACTGGTTTCTTTTCCCAGCATGTACAGTGTACTGGACTGAAGAGGATCTACTGTTCTTGTCAGTTTCCTAAGCAGAGTTGAACTAGATATGGACCGTGTGTGTAGGAAGCTCAGTTCTTTTGTTCTGAGCAAGCTCACTGTTCAGACCCCATAGGAAACACTGTAGAGTAGAAGAGTGCTCTTTTCTCAAAAGCAGAGTGTGTTTCTTGAAAGGCGAGCTAGTGTTTGTATCCCAGTCAGAAATGGAGTTGAATCCCATGCAGTTTCTGGTCCTACGAGCAAGAGTTTCTTTCTGGTAAGAATAGACACTATTGAGCTCCCATTGCCATACACAGTTCAAAGAGCACTGGTGTCTGTTCCCAGCAAATACAGTGTATTGGACTGAATAGGAGCTACTGTTCTTGTCAGTTTCCTAAGCAGAGTTGAAATAGATATGGCCCGTGTGTGTAGGAAGCACAGTTCTTTTGCTCTGAGCAAGCTCACTGTTCAGACACCTTAGGAAACACAGTAGAGTAGAAGAGTGCTCTTTTCTCAAAAGCAGAGTGTGTTTATTGTAAGGCGAGCTAGCGTTTCTTTCAGGGCAAATAGTACTGGCGTCTGTTCCCAGCATGTACAGTGTATTGGACTGAAGAGAATCTACTGTTCTTGTCATGTTTCCGAAGCAGAATTGAACTAGATATGGCCCGTGTGTGTAGGAAGCACAGTTCTTTTGTTCTGAGCAATCTCACTGTTCTGGCCCTATAGGAAACAGTAGAGTAGAAGAGTGCTGTTTTCTCAAAAGCAGAGTGTGTTTCTTGTAAGGCGAGATAGCGTTTGTTTCCCAGTCCTAAATGGAGTTGAATCACATGCAGTTTCTGGTCCAACGAGCAAAAGTTGTTTTCTGGTAAGGAAAGTCACTATTGTGCTCCCATTGCCAATCACAGTGCAAATAGCACTTGCGTCTGTTCCCAGCAAGTACAGTGTATTGGACTGAAGAGGAGCTACTGTTCTTGTCAGATTCCTAAGCAGAGTTGAACTAGATATGGCCCGTGTGTGTAGGAAGCACTGTTCTTTTGTTCTGAGCCAGCTCACTGTTCGGACCCCATAGGAAACACAGTAGAGTAGAAGAGTGCTCTTTTCTCAAAAGCAGAGTGTGTTTCTTGTAAGGCAAGCTAGCGTTTGTTTCCCAGTTCTAAATGGAGTTGAATCACATGCAGTTTCTGGTCCTATGAGCAAGAGTTGTTTTCTGGTAAGAAGAGTCACTATTGCGCTCCCATTGTCATACACAGGGCAAATAGTACTGGCGTCTGTTCCCAGCATGTACAGTGTAATGGACTAAAGAGGATCTACTATTCTTGTCAGTTTCCGAAGCCGAATTGAACTAGATATGGCCAGTGTGTTTAGGAAGCACAGTTCTTTTGTTCTGAGCAAGCTCACTGTTCTGACCCCTTATGAAACACAGTATAGTAGAAGAGTGCTCTTTTCTCAAAAGCAGATTGTGTTTCTTGTTTCGTGAGATACCCTTTGTTTCCCAGTCCTAAATGGAGTTGAATCACATGCAGTTTCTGGTCCTATGAGCAAGAGTTGTTTTCTGGTAAGGAAAGTCACTATTGTGCTCCCATTGCCATACACTGTTCAAATAGCACTCGCGTCTGTTCCCAGCAAGTACAGTGTATTGAACTGAAGAGGAGCTACTGTTGTTGTCAGTTTCCTAAGCAGAGTTGAAGTAGATATGGCCCGTGTGTGTTGGAAGCACAGTTCTTTTGTTCTGAGCAAGCTCACTGTTCGGACCCCATAGGAAACACAGTAGAGTAGAAGACTGCTCTTTTCTCAAAAGCAGAGTGTATTTCTTGAAAGGCGAGCTAGTGTTTGTTTCCCAGTCAGAAATGGAGTTGAATCCCATGCAGTTTCTGGTCCTATGAGCAAGAGTTGTTTTCTGGTGAGAAGAGACACTATTGCGCTCCCATTGCCATACACAGTGCAAATAGCACTCGCGTCTGTTCCCAGCAAGTACAGTTTATTGGACTGAAGAGGAGCTACTGTTCTTGTCAGTTGCCTAAGCAGAGTTGAACTAGATATGGCCCGTGTGTAGGAAGCACATTTCTTGTGTTCTGAGCAAGCTCACTGTTCGGACACCATAGGAAACACAGTAGAGTAGAAGAGTGCTCTTTTCTCAAAAGCAGAGTGTGTTTCTTGTAAGGCGAGCTAGCGTTTGTTTCCCAGTCCTAAATGGAGTTGAATCACATGCAGTTTCCGGTCCTACGAGCAAAAGTTGTTTTCTGGTAAGAGGAGTCACTATTGTGCTCCCATTGTCATACACAGGGCAAATAGTACTGGCGTCTGTTCCCAGCATGTACAGTGTAATGGACTAAAGAGTATCTACTGTTCTTGTCAGTTTCCGAAGCAGAATTGAACTAGATATGGCCCGTGTATTTAGGAAGCACAGTTCTTTTGTTCTGAGCAAGCTCACTGTTCTGACCCCTTATGAAACACAGTATAGTCGAAGAGTACTCTTTTCTCAAAAGCAGAGTGTGTTTCTTGTAACGCGAGATAGCGTTTGTTTCCCAGTCCTAAATGGAGTTGAATCACATGCAGTTTCTGGTCCTACGAGCAAGAGTTGTTTTCTGGTAAGGAAAGTCACTATTGTGCTCCCATTGCCATACACTGTTCAAATAGCACTCGCGTCTGTTCCCAGCAAGTACAGTGTATTGAACTGAAGAGGAGCTACCGTTGTTGTCAGTTTCCTAAGCACAGTTGAAGTAGATATGGCCCGTGTGTGTAGGAAGCACAGTTCTTTTGTTCTGAGCAAGCTCACTGTTCGGACCCCATAGGAAACACAGTAGAGTAGAAGAGTGCTGTTTTCTCCAAAGCAGAGTGTGTTTCTTGTAAGGCGAGCTAGCATTTGTTTCCCAGTCCTAAATGGAGTTGAAACACATGCAGTTTCTGGTCCTAGGAGCAAGAATTGTTTTCTAGTAAGAAGAGTCACTATTGTGTTCCCATTGTCATACACAGGGCAAATAGTACTGGCGTCTGTTCCCAGCATGTACAGTGTATTGGATTGAAGAGGATCTACTGTTCTTGTCAGATTCCTAAGCAAAATTGAAAGAGATAAGGCCCCTGTGTGCAGGAAGCACAGATCTTTTGTCTGAGGAAGCTCACTGTTCTGGCCCTATAGGAAACACAGTAGAGTAGAAGAGTTCTCTTTTCTCAAAAGCAGAGTGTGTTTCTTGTAAGGCGAGCTAGCATTTCTCTCCCAGTCCCAAGTGGAGTTGAGACACATGCAGTTTTTGGTCCTACGAGCAAGAGTTGTTTTCTGGTGAGAAGTGTCACTATTGCACTCCCATTGCCATACACAGTGAAAAGAGCACTTGCATCTGTTCCCAAGCAAGTACAGTGTATTGGACTGAAGAGGAGCTACTGTTCTTCTCATTTTCCTAAGCAGAACTGAACTAATTATAGCCGTGTGTGTAGGAAGCACAGTTCTTTTGTTCTGAGCAAGCTCACTGTTCGGACCCCATAGGAAACACAGTAGAGTAGAAGAGTGCTCTTTTCTCAAAAGCAGAGTGTGTTTCTTGTACGGCGAGCTAGCGTTTGTTTCCCAGTCCTAAATGGAGTTGAATCACATGCAGTTTCTGGTCCTATGAGCAAAAGTTGTTTTCTGGTAAGGAAAGTCACTATTGTGCTCCCATTGCCAATCACAGTGCAAATAGCACTTGTGTCTGTTCCCAGCAAGTACAGTGTATTGGACTGAAGAGGAACTACTGTTCTTGTCAGATTCCTAAGCAGAGTTGAACTTGATATGGCCCGTGTGTGTAGGAAGCACAGTTCTTTTGTTCTTAGCCAGCTCACTCTTCGGACCAAATCGGAAATACAGTAGAGTAGAAGAGTGCTCTTTTCTCAAAAGAAGAGTGTGTTTCTTGTAAGGCAAGCTAGCGTTTGTTTCCCAGTCCTAAATGGTGTTGAGTGACATACAGTTTCGGGTCCCACGAGCAAGAGTTGTTTCCTGGTAAGAAGAGTCACTATTGCACTCCCATTGTTATACACAGTGCAAATAGAACTTGAACCTGTTCCCAGCAAGTACACTGTATGGGACTGAAGAGGAGCTACTGTTCTTGTCAATTTCCTCAGCAGAGTTGAACTAGATATGGCCGGTGTGTGTAGGATGCACAGTTCTTTTGTTCTGAGCAAGCTCACTGTTCTGACCCCTTAGGAAACACAGTATAGTAGGTGAGTGCTCTTTTCTCAAAAGCAGAGGGTGTTTCTTGTAAGGCAAGCTAGCATTTGTTTCCCAGTCCTAAATGGAGTTGAGTGACATACAGTTTCTGGTCCCACGAGCAAGAGTTGTTTTCTGGTAAGAAGAGTCACTATTTCGCTCCCATTGTCATACACAGGGCTAATAGCACTCGTGTCGGTTCCCAGCATGTACAGTGTATTGGACTGAAGAGGATCTACAGTTCTTGTCAGTTTCCTAAGCAGAATTGAACTAGATATGGCCGTGTGTGTAGGAAGCACAGTTCTTTTGTTCTGAGCAAGCTCACTGTTTTGGCCCTATAGGAAACACAGTAGAGTAGAAGAGTGCTCTTTTCTCAAAAGCAGAGTGTATTTCTTTTAAGGCGAGCTAGCGTTTCTTTCCCAGTCCTAAGTGGAGTTGAGACACATGCAGTTTTTGGTCCTACGAGCAAGAGTGGTTTTCTGGTAAGAAGAGTCACTATTGCGCTCCCATTGCCATAGACAGTGCAAATAGCACACGCGTCTGTTCCCAGCAAGTACAGTGTATTGGACTGAAGCAGAGCTACTCTTCTTGTCAGTTTCCTAAGCAGAGTTGAATTAGATATGGCCAGTGTGTGTAGGAAGCACAGTTCTTTTGTTCTGAGCAAGCTCACTGTTCGGACCCCTTAGGAAACACAGTAGAGTAGAAGAGTGCTCTTTTCTCAAAAGCAGAGTGTGTTTCTTGTAAGGCAAGCTAGCGTTTGTTTCCCAGTTCTAAATGGAGTTGAATCACATGCAGTTTCTGGTCCTATGAGCAAGAGTTGTTTTCTGGTAAGAAGAGTCACTATTGCGCTCCCATTGTCATACACAGGGCAAATAGCACTGGTTTCTTTTCCCAGCATGTACAGTGTACTGGACTGAAGAGTATCTACTGTTCTTGTCAGTTTCCTAAGCAGAGTTGAACTAGATATGGACCGTGTGTGTAGGAAGCTCAGTTCTTTTGTTCTGAGCAAGCTCACTGTTCAGACCCCATAGGAAACACTGTAGAGTAGAAGAGTGCTCTTTTCTCAAAAGCAGAGTGTGTTTCTTGAAAGGCGAGCTAGTGTTTGTATCCCAGTCAGAAATGGAGTTGAATCCCATGCAGTTTCTGGTCCTACGAGCAAGAGTTTCTTTCTGGTAAGAATAGACACTATTGAGCTCCCATTGCCATACACAGTTCAAAGAGCACTGGTTGTCTGTTCCCAGCAAATACAGTGTATTGGACTGAATAGGAGCTACTGTTCTTGTCAGTTTCCTAAGCAGAGTTGAAATAGATATGGCCCGTGTGTGTAGGAAGCACAGTTCTTTTGCTCTGAGCAAGCTCACTGTTCAGACACCTTAGGAAACACAGTAGAGTAGAAGAGTGCTCTTTTCTCAAAAGCAGAGTGTGTTTATTGTAAGGCGAGCTAGCGTTTCTTTCAGGGCAAATAGTACTGGCGTCTGTTCCCAGCATGTACAGTGTATTGGACTGAAGAGAATCTACTGTTCTTGTCATGTTTCCGAAGCAGAATTGAACTAGATATGGCCCGTGTGTGTAGGAAGCACAGTTCTTTTGTTCTGAGCAATCTCACTGTTCTGGCCCTATAGGAAACAGTAGAGTAGAAGAGTGCTGTTTTCTCAAAAGCAGAGTGTGTTTCTTGTAAGGCGAGATAGCGTTTGTTTCCCAGTCCTAAATGGAGTTGAATCACATGCAGTTTCTGGTCCTACGAGCAAAAGTTGTTTTCTGGTAAGGAAAGTCACTATTGTGCTCCCATTGCCAATCACAGTGCAAATAGCACTTGCGTCTGTTCCCAGCAAGTACAGTGTATTGGACTGAAGAGGAGCTACTGTTCTTGTCAGATTCCTAAGCAGAGTTGAACTAGATATGGCCCGTGTGTGTAGGAAGCACTGTTCTTTTGTTCTGAGCCAGCTCACTGTTCGGACCCCATAGGAAACACAGTAGAGTAGAAGAGTGCTCTTTTCTCAAAAGCAGAGTGTGTTTCTTGTAAGGCGAGCTAGCGTTTGTTTCCCAGTTCTAAATGGAGTTGAATCACATGCAGTTTCTGGTCCTATGAGCAAGAGTTGTTTTCTGGTAAGAAGAGTCACTATTGCGCTCCCATTGTCATACACAGGGCAAATAGTACTGGCGTCTGTTCCCAGCATGTACAGTGTAATGGACTAAAGAGGATCTACTATTCTTGTCAGTTTCCGAAGCCGAATTGAACTAGATATGGCCAGTGTGTTTAGGAAGCACAGTTCTTTTGTTCTGAGCAAGCTCACTGTTCTGACCCCTTATGAAACACAGTATAGTAGAAGAGTGCTCTTTTCTCAAAAGCAGATTGTGTTTCTTGTTTCGTGAGATACCCTTTGTTTCCCAGTCCTAAATGGAGTTGAATCACATGCAGTTTCTGGTCCTATGAGCAAGAGTTGTTTTCTGGTAAGGAAAGTCACTATTGTGCTCCCATTGCCATACACTGTTCAAATAGCACTCGCGTCTGTTCCCAGCAAGTACAGTGTATTGAACTGAAGAGGAGCTACTGTTGGTGTCAGTTTCCTAAGCAGAGTTGAAGTAGATATGGCCCGTGTGTGTTGGAAGCACAGTTCTTTTGTTCTGAGCAAGCTCACTGTTCGGACCCCATAGGAAACACAGTAGAGTAGAAGACTGCTCTTTTCTCAAAAGCAGAGTGTATTTCTTGAAAGGCGAGCTAGTGTTTGTTTCCCAGTCAGAAATGGAGTTGAATCCCATGCAGTTTCTGGTCCTATGAGCAAGAGTTGTTTTCTGGTGAGAAGAGACACTATTGCGCTCCCATTGCCATACACAGTGCAAATAGCACTCGCGTCTGTTCCCAGCAAGTACAGTTTATTGGACTGAAGAGGAGCTACTGTTCTTGTCAGTTTCCTAAGCAGAGTTGAACTAGATATGGCCTGTGTGTAGGAAGCACATTTCTTGTGTTCTGAGCAAGCTCACTGTTCGGACACCATAGGAAACACAGTAGAGTAGAAGAGTGCTCTTTTCTCAAAAGCAGAGTGTGTTTCTTGTAAGGCGAGCTAGCGTTTGTTTCCCAGTCCTAAATGGAGTTGAATCACATGCAGTTTCCGGTCCTACGAGCAAAAGTTGTTTTCTGGTAAGAGGAGTCACTATTGTGCTCCCATTGTCATACACAGGGCAAATAGTACTGGCGTCTGTTCCCAGCATGTATAGTGTAATGGACTAAAGAGTATCTACTGTTCTTGTCAGTTTCCGAAGCAGAATTGAACTAGATATGGCCCGTGTATTTAGGAAGCACAGTTCTTTTGTTCTGAGCAAGCTCACTGTTCTGACCCCTTATGAAACACAGTATAGTCGAAGAGTACTCTTTTCTCAAAAGCAGAGTGTGTTTCTTGTAACGCGAGATAGCGTTTGTTTCCCAGTCCTAAATGGAGTTGAATCACATGCAGTTTCTGGTCCTACGAGCAAGAGTTGTTTTCTGGTAAGGAAAGTCACTATTGTGCTCCCATTGCCATACACTGTTCAAATAGCACTCGCGTCTGTTCCCAGCAAGTACAGTGTATTGAACTGAAGAGGAGCTACCGTTGTTGTCAGTTTCCTAAGCACAGTTGAAGTAGATATGGCCCGTGTGTGTAGGAAGCACAGTTCTTTTGTTCTGAGCAAGCTCACTGTTCGGACCCCATAGGAAACACAGTAGAGTAGAAGAGTGCTGTTTTCTCCAAAGCAGAGTGTGTTTCTTGTAAGGCGAGCTAGCATTTGTTTCCCAGTCCTAAATGGAGTTGAAACACATGCAGTTTCTGGTCCTAGGAGCAAGAATTGTTTTCTAGTAAGAAGAGTCACTATTGTGTTCCCATTGTCATACACTGGGCAAATAGTACTGGCGTCTGTTCCCAGCATGTACAGTGTATTGGATTGAAGAGGATCTACTGTTCTTGTCAGATTCCTAAGCAAAATTGAAAGAGATAAGGCCCCTGTGTGCAGGAAGCACAGATCTTTTGTCTGAGGAAGCTCACTGTTCTGGCCCTATAGGAAACACAGTAGAGTAGAAGAGTTCTCTTTTCTCAAAAGCAGAGTGTGTTTCTTGTAAGGCGAGCTAGCATTTCTCTCCCAGTCCCAAGTGGAGTTGAGACACATGCAGTTTTTGGTCCTACGAGCAAGAGTTGTTTTCTGGTGAGAAGTGTCACTATTGCACTCCCATTGCCATACACAGTGAAAAGAGCACTTCCATCTGTTCCCAAGCAAGTACAGTGTATTGGACTGAAGAGGAGCTACTGTTCTTCTCATTTTCCTAAGCAGAACTGAACTAATTATAGCCGTGTGTGTAGGAAGCACAGTTCTTTTGTTCTGAGCAAGCTCACTGTTCGGACCCCATAGGAAACACAGTAGAGTAGAAGAGTGCTCTTTTCTCAAAAGCAGAGTGTTTTTCTTGTACGGCGAGCTAGCGTTTGTTTCCCAGTCCTAAATGGAGTTGAATCACATGCAGTTTCTGGTCCTATGAGCAAAAGTTGTTTTCTGGTAAGGAAAGTCACTATTGTGCTCCCATTGCCAATCACAGTGCAAATAGCACTTGTGTCTGTTCCCAGCAAGTACAGTGTATTGGACTGAAGAGGAACTACTGTTCTTGTCAGATTCCTAAGCAGAGTTGAACTAGATATGGCCCGTGTGTGTAGGAAGCACAGTTCTTTTGTTCTTAGCCAGCTCACTCTTCGGACCAAATCGGAAATACAGTAGAGTAGAAGAGTGCTCTTTTCTCAAAAGAAGAGTGTGTTTCTTGTAAGGCAAGCTAGCGTTTGTTTCCCAGTCCTAAATGGTGTTGAGTGACATACAGTTTCGGGTCCCACGAGCAAGAGTTGTTTCCTGGTAAGAAGAGTCACTATTGCACTCCCATTGTTATACACAGTGCAAATAGAACTTGAACCTGTTCCCAGCAAGTACACTGTATTGGACTGAAGAGGAGCTACTGTTCTTGTCAATTTCCTCAGCAGAGTTGAACTAGATATGGCCGGTGTGTGTAGGATGCACAGTTCTTTTGTTCTGAGCAAGCTCACTGTTCTGACCCCTTAGGAAACACAGTATAGTAGGTGAGTGCTCTTTTCTCAAAAGCAGAGGGTGTTTCTTGTAAGGCAAGCTAGCATTTGTTTCCCAGTCCTAAATGGAGTTGAGTGACATACAGTTTCTGGTCCCACGAGCAAGAGTTGTTTTCTGGTAAGAAGAGTCACTATTTCGCTCCCATTGTCATACACAGGGCTAATAGCACTCGTGTCGGTTCCCAGCATGTACAGTGTATTGGACTGAAGAGGATCTACAGTTCTTGTCAGTTTCCTAAGCAGAATTGAACTTGATATGGCCGTGTGTGTAGGAAGCACAGTTCTTTTGTTCTGAGCAAGCTCACTGTTTTGGCCCTATAGGAAACACAGTAGAGTAGAAGAGTGCTCTTTTCTCAAAAGCAGAGTGTGTTTCTTGTAAGGCAAGCTAGCGTTTATTTCCCAGTTCTAAATGGAGTTGAATCACATGCAGTTTTCGGTCCTAGGAGCAAGAGTTGTTTTCTGGTAAGGAAAGTCACTATTGCGCTCCCATTGCCATAGACAGTGCAAATAGCACTCGCGTCTGTTCCCTGCAAGTACAGTGTATTGGACTGAAGCAGAGCTACTGTTCTTGTCAGTTTCCTAAGCAGAGTTGAACTAGATATGGCCCGTGTTTGTTGGAAGCACAGATTTTTTTTTTCTGAGGAAGCTCACTGTTCTGGCCCTATAGGAATCACAGTAGAGTAGAAGAGTGCTCTTTTCTCAAAAGCAGAGTGTATTTCTTTTAAGGCGAGCTAGCGTTTCTTTCCCAGTCCTAAGTGGAGTTGAGACACATGCAGTTTTTGGTCCTACGAGCAAGAGTGGTTTTCTGGTAAGAAGAGTCACTATTGCGCTCCCATTGCCATAGACAGTGCAAATAGCACACGCGTCTGTTCCCAGCAAGTACAGTGTATTGGACTGAAGCAGAGCTACTGTTCTTGTCAGTTTCCTAAGCAGAGTTGAATTAGATATGGCCAGTGTGTGTAGGAAGCACAGTTCTTTTGTTCTGAGCAAGCTCACTGTTCGGACCCCTTAGGAAACACAGTAGAGTAGAAGAGTGCTCTTTTCTCAAAAGCAGAGTGTGTTTCTTGTAAGGCAAGCTAGCGTTTGTTTCCCAGTTCTAAATGGAGTTGAATCACATGCAGTTTCTGGTCCTATGAGCAAGAGTTGTTTTCTGGTAAGAAGAGTCACTATTGCGCTCCCATTGTCATACACAGGGCAAATAGCACTGGTTTCTTTTCCCAGCATGTACAGTGTACTGGACTGAAGAGTATCTACTGTTCTTGTCAGTTTCCTAAGCAGAGTTGAACTAGATATGGACCCTGTGTGTAGGAAGCAGAGTTCTTTTGTTCTGAGCAAGCTCACTGTTCAGACCCCATAGGAAACACTGTAGAGTAGAAGAGTGCTCTTTTCTCAAAAGCAGAGTGTGTTTCTTGAAAGGCGAGCTAGTGTTTGTATCCCAGTCAGAAATGGAGTTGAATCCCATGCAGTTTCTGGTCCTACGAGCAAGAGTTTCTTTCTGGTAAGAATAGACACTATTGAGATCCCATTGCCATACACAGTTCAAAGAGCACTGGTGTCTGTTCCCAGCAAATACAGTGTATTGGACTGAATAGGAGCTACTGTTCTTGTCAGTTTCCTAAGCAGAGTTGAAATAGATATGGCCCGTGTGTGTAGGAAGCACAGTTCTTTTGCTCTGAGCAAGCTCACTGTTCAGACACCGTAGGAAACACAGTAGAGTAGAAGAGTGCTCTTTTCTCAAAAGCAGAGTGTGTTTCTTGTAAGGCGAGCTAGCGTTTCTTTCCCAGTCCTAAATGGAGTTGAATCACATGCAGTTTCTGGTCCTACGAGCAAGAGTTGTTTTCTGGTAAGAAGAGTCACTATTGCGCTCCCATTGTCATGCACAGGGCAAATAGTACTGGCGTCTGTTCCCTGCATGTACAGTGTATTGGACTGAAGAGAATCTACTGTTCTTGTCATGTTTCCGAAGCAGAATTGAACTAGATATGGCCCGTGTGTGTAGGAAGCACAGTTCTTTTGTTCTGAGCAATCTCACTGTTCTGGCCCTATAGGAAACAGTAGAGTAGAAGAGTGCTCTTTTCTCAAAAGCAGAGTGTGTTTCTTGTAAGGCGAGATAGCGTTTGTTTCCCAGTCCTAAATGGATTTGAATCACATGCAGTTTCTGGTCCTACGAGCAAAAGTTGTTTTCTGGTAAGGAAAGTCACTATTGTGCTCCCATTGCCAATCACAGTGCAAATAGCACTTGCGTCTGTTCCCAGCAAGTACAGTGTATTGCACTGAAGAGGAGCTACTGTTCTTGTCAGATTCCTGAGCAGAGTTGAACTAGATATGGCCCGTGTGTGTAGGAAGCACTGTTCTTTTGTTCTGAGCCAGCTCACTGTTCGGACCACATAGGAAACACAGTAGAGTAGAAGAGTGCTCTTTTCTCAAAAGCAGAGTGTGTTTCTTGTAAGGCAAGCTAGCGTTTGTTTCCCAGTTCTAAATGGAGTTGAATCACATGCAGTTTCTGGTCCTATGAGCAAGAGTTGTTTTCTGGTAAGAAGAGTCACTATTGAGCTCCCATTGTCATACACAGGGCAAATAGTACTGGCGTCTGTTCCCAGCATGTACAGTGTAATGGACTAAAGAGGATCTACTATTCTTGTCAGTTTCCGAAGCCGAATTGAACTAGATATGGCCAGTGTGTTTAGGAAGCACAGTTCTTTTGTTCTGAGCAAGCTCACTGTTCTGACCCCTTATGAAACACAGTATAGTAGAAGAGTGCTCTTTTCTCAAAAGCAGATTGTGTTTCTTGTTTCGTGAGATACCGTTTGTTTCCCAGTCCTAAATGGAGTTGAATCACATGCAGTTTCTGGTCCTATGAGCAAGAGTTGTTTTCTGGTAAGGAAAGTCACTATTGTGCTCCCATTGCCATACACTGTTCAAATAGCACTCGCGTCTGTTCCCAGCAAGTACAGTGTATTGAACTGAAGAGGAGCTACTGTTGTTGTCAGTTTCCTAAGCAGAGTTGAAGTAGATATGGCCCGTGTGTGTTGGAAGCACAGTTCTTTTGTTCTGAGCAAGCTCACTGTTCGGACCCCATAGGAAACACAGTAGAGTAGAAGACTGCTCTTTTCTCAAAAGCAGAGTGTATTTCTTGAAAGGCGAGCTAGTGTTTGTTTCCCAGTCAGAAATGGAGTTGAATCCCACGCAGTTTCTGGTCCTATGAGCAAGAGTTGTTTTCTGGTGAGAAGAGTCACTATTGCGCTCCCATTGCCATACACAGTGCAAATAGCACTCGCGTCTGTTCCCAGCAAGTACAGTTTATTGGACTGAAGAGGAGCTACTGTTCTTGTCAGTTGCCTAAGCAGAGTTGAACTAGATATGGCCCGTGTGTAGGAAGCACATTTCTTGTGTTCTGAGCAAGCTCACTGTTCGGACACCATAGGAAACACAGTAGAGTAGAAGAGTGCTCTTTTCTCAAAAGCATAGTGTGTTTCTTGTAAGGCGAGCTAGCGTTTGTTTCCCAGTCCTAAATGGAGTTGAATCACATGCAGTTTCCGGTCCTACGAGCAAAAGTTGTTTTCTGGTAAGAGGAGTCACTATTGTGCTCCCATTGTCATTCACAGGGCAAATAGTACTGGCGTCTGTTCCCAGCATGTACAGTGTAATGGACTAAAGAGTATCTACTGTTCTTGTCAGTTTCCGAAGCAGAATTGAACTAGATATGGCCCGTGTATTTAGGAAGCACAGTTCTTTTGTTCTGAGCAAGCTCACTGTTCTGACCCCTTATGAAACACAGTATAGTCGAAGAGTGCTCTTTTCTCAAAAGCAGAGTGTGTTTCTTGTAACGCGAGATAGCGTTTGTTTCCCAGTCCTAAATGGAGTTGAATCACATGCAGTTTCTGGTCCTATGAGCAAGAGTTGTTTTCTGGTAAGGAAAGTCACTATTGTGCTCCCATTGCCATACACTGTTCAAATAGCACTCGCGTCTGTTCCCAGCAAGTACAGTGTATTGAACTGAAGAGGAGCTACCGTTGTTGTCAGTTTCCTAAGCACAGTTGAAGTAGATATGGCCCGTGTGTGTAGGAAGCACAGTTCTTTTGTTCTGAGCAAGCTCACTGTTCGGACCCCATAGGAAACACAGTAGAGTAGAAGAGTGCTGTTTTCTCCAAAGCAGAGTGTGTTTCTTGTAAGGCGAGCTAGCGTTTGTTTCCCAGTCCTAAATGGAGTTGAATCACATGCAGTTTCTGGTCCTAGGTGCAAGAATTGTTTTCTAGTAAGAAGAGTCACTATTGCGTTCCCATTGTCATACACAGGGCAAATAGTACTGGCGTCTGTTCCCAGCATGTACAATGTATTGGATTGAAGAGGATCTACTGTTCTTGTCAGATTCCTAGCAAAATTGAAAGAGATAAGGCCCCTGTGTGCAGGAAGCACAGATCTTTTGTCTGAGGAATCTCACTGTTCTGGCCCTATAGGAAACACAGTAGAGTAGAAGAGTTCTCTTTTCTCAAAAGCAGAGTGTGTTTCTTGTAAGGCAAGCTAGCATTTCTCTCCCAGTCCCAAGTAGAGTTGAGACACATGCAGTTTTTGGTCCTACGAGCAAGAGTTGTTTTCTGGTGAGAAGAGTCACTATTGCACTCCCATTGCCATACACAGTGAAAAGAGCACTTGCATCTGTTCCCAAGCAAGTACAGTGTATTGGACTGAAGAGGAGCTACTGTTCTTCTCATTTTCCTAAGCAGAACTGAACTAATTATAGCCGTGTGTGTAGGAAGCACAGTTCTTTTGTTCTGAGCAAGCTCACTGTTCGGACCCCATAGGAAACACAGTAGAGTAGAAGAGTGCTCTTTTCTCAAAAAGCAGAGTGTGTTTCTTGTACGGCGAGCTAGCGTTTGTTTCCCAGTCCTAAATGGAGTTGAATCACTTGCAGTTTCTGGTCCTATGAGCAAAAGTTGTTTTCTGGTAAGGAAAGTCACTATTGTGCTCCCATTGCCAATCACAGTGCAAATAGCACTTGTGTCTGTTCCCAGCAAGTACAGTGTATTGGACTGAAGAGGAACTACTGTTCTTGTCAGATTCCTAAGCAGAGTTGAACTAGATATGGCCCGTGTGTGTAGGAAGCACAGTTCTTTTGTTCTTAGCCAGCTCACTCTTCGGACCAAATCGGAAATACAGTAGAGTAGAAGAGTGCTCTTTTCTCAAAAGAAGAGTGTGTTTCTTGTAAGGCAAGCTAGCGTTTGTTTCCCAGTCCTAAATGGTGTTGAGTGACATGCAGTTTCGGGTCCCACGAGCAAGAGTTGTTTCCTGGTAAGAAGAGTCACTATTGCACTCCCATTGTCATACACAGTGCAAATAGCACTTGAACCTGTTCCCAGCAAGTACACTGTATTGGACTGAAGAGGAGCTACTGTTCTTGTCAATTTCCTCAGCACAGTTGAACTAGATATGGCCGGTGTGTGTAGGATGCACAGTTCTTTTGTTCTGAGCAAGCTCACTGTTCTGACCCCTTAGGAAACACAGTATAGTAGGTGAGTGCTCTTTTCTCAAAAGCAGAGGGTGTTTCTTGTAAGGCAAGCTAGCATTTGTTTCCCTGTCCTAAATGGAGTTGAATCACATGCAGTTTTTGATCCTACGAGCAAGAGTTGTTTTCTGGTAAGGAAAGTCATTATTGCGTTCCCATTGCCATACACAGTACAAATAGCACTCGCGTCTGTTCCCAGCCAGTACAGTGTATTGGACTGAAGAGGAGCTACTGTTCTTGTCAGTTTCCTAAGCAGAATTGAACTAGATATGGCCGTGTGTGTAGGAAGCACAGTTCTTTTGTTCTGAGCAAGCTCACTGTTTTGGCCCTATAGAAAACACAGTGGAGTAGAAGAGTGCTCTTTTATCAAAAGCAGAGTGTGTTTCTTGTAAGACAAGCTAGCATTTATTTCCCAGTTCTAAATGGAGTTGAATCACATGCAGTTTTTGGTCCTACAAGGAAGAGTTGTTTTCTGGTAAGGAAAGTCACTATTGCGCTCCCATTGCCAAACACAGTGCAAATAGCACTCGCGTCTGTTCAAAGCAAGTACAGTGAATTGGACTAATAGGAGCTACTGTTCTTGTCAGTTTTCTAAGCAGAGTTGTACTAGATATGGCCAGTGTGTGTAGGAAGCACCGTTCTTTTGTTCTGAGCCAGCTAACTGTTCGGACCCAATAGGAAACACAGTAGAGTAGAAGAGTGCTCTTTTCTCAAAAGCAGAGTGTGTTTCTTGTTAGGCGAGCTAGCGATTGTTTCCCAGTCCTAAATGGAGTTGGGTCACATACAGTTTCTGGTCCCACGAAAAGAGTTGTTTTCTGGTAAGAAGAGTCACTATTGCGCTGCCATTCTCACACACAGGGCTAATAGCACTGGCGTCGGTTCCCAGCATGTACAGTGTATTGGACTGAAGAGGATCTACTGTTCTTGTCAGTTTCCTAAGCAGAGTTGAACTAGATATGGCCGTGTGTGTAGGAAGCACAGTTCTTTTGTTCTGAGCAAGCTCACTGTTTTGGCCCTATAGGAAACACAGTAGAGTAGAAGAGTGCTCTTTTCTCAAAAGCAGAGTGTGTTTTTTGTAAGGCAAGCTACCGTTTATTTTCCAGTTCTAAATGGAGTTGAATCACATGCAGTTTTCGGTCCTAAGAGCAAGAGTTGTTTTCTGGTAAGGAAAGTCACTATTGCGCTCCCATTGCCATAGAAAGTGCAAATAGCACTCGCGTTTGTTCCCAGCAAGTACAGTGTATTGGACTGAAACAGAGCTACTGTTCTTGTCAGTTTCCTAAGCAGACTTGAACTAGATATGGCCCGTGTGTGTAGGAAGCACAGATCTTTTTTTCTGAGGAAGCTCACTGTTCTGGCCCTATAGGAAACACAGTAGAGTAGAAGAGTGCTCTTTTCTCAAAAGCAGAGTGTATTTCTTGTAAGGCAAGCTAGCGTTTCTTTCCGTGTCCTAAGTGGAGTTGAGACACATGAAGTTTTTGGTCCTACGAGCATGAGTGGTTTTCTGGTAAGAAGAGTCACTATTGCACTCCCATTGCCATACACAGTACAAATAGCTCTTGCATCTGTTCCAAGCAAGTACAGTGTATTGGACTGAAGAGGAGCTACTGTTCTTGTCAGTTGCCTAAGCAGAGTTGAACTAGATATGGCCCTTTTGTAGGAAGCACATTTCTTTTGTTCTGAGCAAGCTCACTGTTCGGACCCCATAGGAAACACAGTAGAGTAGAAGAGTGCTCTTTTCTCAAAAGCAGAGTGTGTTTCTTGTAAGGCGATCTAGCGTTTGTTTCCCAGTCCTAAGTGGAGTTGATACACATGCAGTTTTTGGTCCTACGAGCAAGAGTGGTTTTCTGGTAAGAAGAGTCACTATTGTGCTCCCATTGTCATACACAGGGCTAATAGCACTGGCGTCGGTTCCCAGCATATACAGTGTATTGGACTGAAGAGGATCTACTGTTCTTGTCAGTTTCCTAAGTAGAATTGAACTAGATATGGCCATGTGTGTAGGAAGCACAGTTCTTTTGTTCTGAGCAAGCTCACTGTTTGGGCCCTATAGGAAACACAGTAGAGTAGAAGAGTGCTCTTTTCTCAAAAGCAGAGTGTGTTTCTTGTAAGGCAAGCTAGCGTTTATTTCCCAGTTCTAAATGGAGTTGAATCACATGCAGTTTTCGGTCCTATGAGCAAGAGTTGTTTTCTGGTAAGGAAAGTCACTATTGCGCTCCCATTGCCATAGACAGTGCAAATAGCACTCGCGTCTGTTCCCAGCAAGTACAGTGTATTGGATTGAAGCAGAGGTACTGTTCTTGTCAGTTTCCTAAGCAGAGTTGAACTAGATATGGCCCGTGTGTGTAGGAAGGACAGATCTTGTTTTCTGAGGAAGCTCACTGTTCTGGCCCTGTAGGAAACACAGTAGAGTAGAAGAGTGATCTTTTCTCAAAAGCAGACTGTATTTCTTGTAAGGTGAGCTAGCGTTTCTTTCCCAGTCCTAAGTGGAGTTGAGACACATGCAGTTTTTGGTCCTATGAGCAAGAGTGTTTTTCTGGTAAGAAGAGTCACTATTGCACTCCCATTGCCATACACAGTGCAAATAGCACTTGCGTCTGTTCCCAGCAAGTACAGTGTATTGTACTGAAGAGAAGCTACTGTTCTTGTCAGTTTCCTCAGGAGATTTGAACTAGATATGTCCCGTGTGTAGGAAGCACAGTTCTTTTGTTCTGAGCAAGCTCAATATTCAGACCCCATAGGAAACACAGTAGAGTAGAAGACTGCTCTTTTCACAAAAGCACAGTGTGTTTCTTGTAAGGCGAGCTAGTGTTTGTTTCCCAGTCAGAAATGGAGTTAAATCCCATGCAGTTTCTGGTTCTATGACCAAGAGTTGTTTTCTGGGAAGAAGGGTCACTATTGCTCTCCCATTGCCAAACACAGTGCAAAGAGCACTCGCGTCTGTTCCCAGCAAGTACAGTGTATTGGACTAATAGGAGCTACTGTTCTTGTCAGTTTCCTAAGCAGAGTTGTACTAGATATGGCCAGTGTGTGTAGGAAGCACAGTTCTTTTGTTCTGAGCCAGCTCACTGTTCGGACCCAATAGGAAACACAGTAGAGTAGAAGAGTGCTCTTTTCTCAAAAGCAGAGTGTGTTTTTTGTAAGGCGAGCTAGCGATTTTTTCTCAGTCCTAAAGGAAGTTGGGTCACATACAGTTTCTGGTCCCACGAAAAGAGTTGTTTTCTGTTAAGAAGAGTCACTATTGTGCTCCCATTGTCACACACAGCGCTAATAGCACTGGCGTCGGTTCTCAGCATGTACAGTGTATTGGACTGAAGAGGATCTACTGTTCTTCTCAGATTCGTAAGCAGAACCGAACTAGATATGGCCGTGTGTGTAGGAAGCACAGTTCTTTTTTTCTGAGCAAGCTCACTCTTTTGGCCCTATAGGAAACACAGTAGAGTAGAAGAGTGCTCTTTTCTCAAGCGCAGAGTGTGTTTCTTGTAAGGCAAGCTAGCGTTTATTTCCCAGTTCTAAATGGAGTTGAATCACATGCAGTTTTCGGTCCTAAGAGCAAGAGTTGTTTTCTGGTAAGGAAAGTCACTATTGCGCTCCCATTGCCATAGACAGTGCAAATAGCACTTGCGTCTGTTCCCAGCAAGTACAGTGTATTGGACTGAAGCAGAGCTACTGTTCTTGTCAGTTTCCTAAGCAGAGTTGAACTAGATATGGTCCGTGTGTGTAGGAAGCACAGATCTTTTTTTCTGAGGAAGCTCACTGTTCTGGCCCTATAGGAAACACAGTAGAGTAGAAGAGTGCTCTTTTCTCAAAAGCAGAGTGTATTTCTTGTAAGGCAAGCTAGCGTTTCTTTCCCAGTCCTAAGTGGAGTTGAGACACATGCTGTTTGTGGTCCTACGAGCAAGAGTGGTTTTCTGGTAAGAAGAGTCACTATTGCACTCCCATTGCCATACACAGTAGAAATAGCACTTGCATCTGTTCCCAGCAAATACAGTGTATTGGACTGAAGAGGAGCTACTGTTCTTGTCAGTTGCCTAAGCAGAGATGAACTAGATATGGCCCGTGTGTAGGAAGCACATTTCTTTTGTTCTGAGCAAGCTCACTGTTCGGACCCCATAGGAAACACAGTTCAGTAGAATAGTGCTCTTTTCTCAAAAGCAGAGTGTGTTTCTTGTAAGGCGATCTAGCGTTTGTTTCCCAGACCTAAATGGAGTTGAATCACATGCAGTTTCTGGTCCTACGAGCAAGAGTTGTTTTCTGGTAAGAGGAGTCACTATTGCGCTCCCATTGTCATCCACAGGGTAAATAGTACTGGCGTCTGTTCCCAGCATGTACAGTGTAATGGACTAAAGAGGATCTACTGTTCTTGTCAGTTTCCTGAGCAGAATTGAATTAGATATGGCCCGTGTGTGTAGAAAGCACAGTTCTTTTCTTCTGAGCAAGCTCACTGTTCTGACCCCTTAGGAAACACAGTATAGTAGAAGAGTGCTTTTTTCTCAAAAGCAGAGTGTGTTTCTTGTAACGCGAGCTAGCGTTTGTTTCCCAGTCCTAAATGGAGTTGAATCACATGCACTTTCTGTTCCTAGGAGCAAGAGTTGTTTTCTGGTAAGAAGAGTCACTATTGTGCTCCCATTGTCATACACAGGGCAAATAGTACTGGCGTCTGTTCCCAGCAAGTACAGTGTATTGGACTGAAGAGGAGCTACTGTTCTTGTCAGTTTCCTAAGCAGAGTTGAACTAGATATGGCCAGTGTGTGTAGGATCACAGTTCTTTTGTTATGAGCAAGCTCACTGTTCGGACCCCATAGGAAACAGAGTAGAGTAGAAGAGTGCTCTTTTCTCAAAAGCAGAGTGTGTTTCTTGTAAGGCAAGCTAGCATTTGTTTCCCAGTCCTAAATGGAGTTGAATCACATGCAGTTTTTGGTCCTACGAGCAAGAGTTGTTTTCTGGTAAGGAAAGCCATTATTGTGCTCCCATTGACATACACAGTGCAAATAGCACTCGCGTCTGTTCCCAGCAAGTACAGTGTATTGGACTGAAGAGGAGCTACTGTTCTTGTCAGTTTCCTAAGCAGAGTTGTACTAGATATGGCCAGTGTGTGTAGGAAGCACAGTTCATTTGTTCTGAGCCAGCTCACTGTTCGGACCAAATAGGAAACACAGTAGAGTAGAAGAGTGCTGTTTTCTCAAAAGCAGAGTGTGTTTCTTGTATGGCGAGATAGCGATTGTTTCCTAGTCCTAAATGGAGTTGTATCACATGCATTTTCTGGTCCTACGAGCAAGAATTGTTTTCTTGTAAGAAAAGTCACTATTGCGCTCCCATTGCCATACACTGTTCAAATAGCACTCTCGTCTGTTCCCAGCAAGTACAGTGTATTGAACTGAAGAGGAACTACTGTTCTTGTCAGTTTCCTCATCAGAGTTGAACTAGATATGGCCCGTGTGTGTAGGAAGCACAGTTCTTTTGTTCTGAGCAAGCTCACTGTTCAGACCCCATAGGAAACACAGTAGAGTAGAAGACTGCTCTTTTCTCAAAAGCACAGTGTGTTTCTTGTAAGGCGAGCTAGTGTTTGTTTCCCAGTCAGAAATGGAGTTGAATCCCATGCAGTTTCTGGTCCTATGAGCAAGAGTTGTTTTCTGGAAAGAAGGGTCACTATTGCTCTCCCATTGCCATACACAGTGCAAATAGCACTCGCGTGTGTTCCCAGCAAGTACAGTGTATTGGACTAATAGGAGCTACTGTTCTTGTCAGTTTCCTAAGCAGAGTTGTACTAGATATGGCCAGTGTGTGTAGGAAGCACAGTTCATTTGTTCTGAGCCAGCTCACTGTTCGGACCAAATAGGAAACACAGTAGAGTAGAAGAGTGCTCTTTTCTCAAAAGCAGAGTGTGTTTCTTGTAAGGCAAGCTAGCGTTTATTTCCCGTTTCTAAATGGAGTTGAATCACATGCAGTTTTCGGTCCTACGAGCAAGAGTTGCTTTTTGGTAAGGAAAGACACTATTGTGCTCCCATTGCCATAGACAGTGCAAATAGCACTCGCGTCTGTTCATAGCAAGTACAAAGTATTGGACTGAAGCAGAGCTACTGTTCTTGTCAGTTTCCTAAGCAGAGTTGAACTAGATATGGCCTGTGTGTGTAGGAAGCACAGATCTTTTTTTCTGAGGAAGCTCACTGTTCTGGCCCTGTAGGAAACACAGTAGAGTAGAAGAGTGCTCTTTTCTCAAAAGCAGAGTGTATTTCTTGTAAGGCGAGCTAGCGTTTCTTTCCCAGTCCTAAGTGGAGTTGAGACACATGCAGTTTTTGGTCCTACGAGCAAGAGTGGTTTTCTGGTAAGAAGAGTCACTATTGCACTCCCATTGCCATACACAGTGCAAATAGCAATTGCATCTGTTCCCAGCAAGTACAGTGTATTGGACTGAAGAGGAGCTACTGTTCTTGTCAATTGCCTAAGCTGAGTTGAACTAGATATGGCCCGTGTGTAGGAAGCACATTTCTTTTGTTCTGAGCAAGCTCACTGTTCGGACCCCATAGGAAACACAGTAGAGCAGAAGAGTGCTCTTTTATCAAAAGCAGAGTGTGTTTCTTGTAAGGCGAGCTGGCGTTTGTTTCCCAGACATAAATGCAGTTGAATCACATGCAGTTTCTGGTCCTATGAGCAAAAGTTGTTTTCTGGTAAGAGGAGTCACTATTGCGCTCCCATTGTCATACACAGGGCAAATAGTACTGGCGTCTGTTCCCAGCATGTACAGTGTAATGGACTAAAGAGGATCTACTGTACTTGTCAGTTTCTGAAACAGAATTGAACTAGATAAGGCCCGTGTGTAGGAAGCACAGTTCTTTTGTTCTGAGCACACTCACTGTTTTGGCCCTATAGGAAACACAGTAGAGTAGAAGAGTGCTCTTTTCTCAAAAGCAGAGTGTGTTTCTTGTAAGGCAAGCTAGCGTTTATTTCCCAGTTCTAAATGGAGTTGAATCACATGCAGTTTTCAGTCCTACGAGCAAGAGTTGTTTTCTAGTAAGGAAAGTCACTATTGTGCTCCCATTGCCAAAGACAGTGCAAATAGCACTCGCGTCTGTTCCCAGCAAGTACAGTGTATTGGACTGAAGCAGAGCTACTGTTCTTGTCAGTTTCCTAAGCAGAGTTGAACTAGATATGCCCATGTGTGTAGGAAGCACAGATTTTTTTTTCTGAGGAAACTCACTGTTCTGGCCCTATAGGAAACACAGTAGAGTAGAAGAGTGCTCTTTTCTCAAAAGCAGAGTGTGTTTCTTGAAAGGCGAGATAGTGTTTGTTTCCCAGTCAGAAATGGAGTAGAATCCCATGCAGGTTCTGGTCCTATGAGCAAGAGTTGTTTTCTGGTAAGAAGAGTCACTATTGCGCTCCCATTGCCATACACAGTGCAAATAGTACTGGCGTCTGTTCCCAGCATGTACAGTGTATTGGACTGAAGTGGATCTACTGTTCTTGTCAGTTTCCTAAGCAAAATTGAAATAGATATGGCCCCTGTGTGCAGTAAGCACAGATCTTTTGTTCTGATGAAGCTCACTGTTCTTGCCCTATAGGAAAAAAAGTAGAGTAGAAGAGTGCTGTTTTCTCAAAAGCAGAGTGTGTTTCTTGTAAGGCAAGCTAGCGTTTCTCTCCCAGTCCTAAGTGGAGTTGAGACACATGCAGTTTTTGGTCCTACGAGCAAGAGTTGTTATCTGGTAAGAAGAGTCCCTATTGCACTCCCATTGCCATACACAGTGAAAATAGCACTTGCATCTGTTCCCAGCAAGTACAGTGTATTGGACTGAAGAGGAGCTACTGTTCTTGTCAGTTGCCTAAGCAGAGTTGAACTAGATATGTCCCGTGTGTGTAGGAAGCACATTTCTTTTGTTCTGAGCAAGCTCACTGTTTAGACCCCATAGGAAACACAGTAGAGTAGAAGAGTGCTCTTTTCTCAAGCGCAGAGTGTGTTTCTTGAAAGGCGAGCTAGTGTTTGTTTCCCAGTCAGAAATGGAGTTGAATCCCATGCAGTTTCTGTTCCTACGAGCAAGAGTTTTTTTCTGGTAAGTATAGTCACTATTGAGCTCCCATTGCCATACACAGTGGAAAGAGCACTCGTGTCTGTTCCCAGCAAATACAGTGTATTGGTCTGAATAGGAGCTACTGTTCTTGTCAGTTTCCTAAGCAGAGTTGAACTAGATATGGCCCGTGTGTGTAGGAAGCACAGTTCTTTTGTTCTGAGCAAGCTCACTGTTCAGACACCTTAGTAAACACAGTAGAGTAGAAGAGTGCTCTTTTCTCAAAAGCAGAGTGTGTTTCTTGTAAGGCAAGCTAGCGTTTGTTTCCCAGTCCTAAATGGAGTTGAATCACATGCAGTTTCTGGTCCTACGAGCCAGAGTTGTTTTCTGGTAAGAAGAGTCACTATTGAGCTCCCATTGTCATACACAGGGCAAATAGTACTGGCGTCTGTTCCCAGCATGTTCAGTGTATTGGACTGAAGAGAATCTACTGTTCTTGTCATTTTTCCGAAGCAGAATTGAACTAGATATGGCCCGTGTGTGTAGGAAGCACAGTTCTTTTGTTCTGAGCAAGCTCACTGTTCTGACCCCTTAGGAAACACAGTATAGTAGAAGAGTGCTCTTTCCTCAAAAGCGGAGTGTATTTCTTGTAAGGCGAGCTAACATTTCTTTAGCAGTCCTAAGTGGAGTTGAGACACATGCAGTTTTTGGTCCTACGAGCAAGAGTTGTTTTCTGGTAAGAAGAGTCACTATTGCATTCCCATTGCCATACACAGTGAAAATAGCACTTGCATCTGTTCCCAGCAAGTACAGTGTATTGGACTGAAGAGGAGCTACTGTTCTTGTCAGTTGCCTAAGCAGAGTTGAACTAGATATGGTCCGTGTGTGTAGGAAGCACAGTTCTTTTGTTCTGAGCCAGCTCACTGTTCAGACCCAATAGGAAACACTTTAGAGTAGAAGAGTGCTCTTTTATCAAAAGCAGAGTGTGTTTCTTGTAAGGCGAGCTAGCATTTGTTTCCCAGTCCTAAATGGAGTTGAGTGACATACAGTTTCTGGTCCCACGAGCAAGAGTTGTTTTCTGGTAAGAAGAGTCACTATTGCACTCCCATTGTCATACACAGGGCTAATAGCACTGGAGTCGGTTCCCAGCATGTACAGTGTATTGGACTGAAGAGGATCTACTGTTCTTGTCAGTTTCCTAAGCAGAATTGATCTAGATATGGCCATGTGTGTAGGAAGCACAGTTCTTTGTTCTGAGCAAGCTCACTGTTTTGGCCCTATAGGAAACACAGTAGAGTAGAAGAGTGCTCTTTTCTCAAGCGCTGATTATGTTTCTTGTAAGGAAACTAGCGTTTGTTTCCCAGTTCTAAATGGATTTGAATCACATGCAGTTTCTGGTCCTACGAGCAAGAGTTGTTATCTGGTAAGAAGAGTCACTATTGTGCTCCCATTGTCATAAACAGGGCAAATAGTACTGGCGTCTGTTTCCAGCATGTACAGTGTATTGGACTGAAGAGGATCTACTGTTCTTGTCAGTTTACTAAGCAGAATTGTACTAGATATGGCCCCTGTGTGCCGGAAGCACAGTTCTTTTGTTCTGAACAAGCTCACTGTTCTGGCCCTATAGGTAACACAGTAGAGTATAAGAGTGCTCTTCCCTCAAGAGCAGAGTGTGTTTCTTGTAAGGCAAGCTAGCATTTATTTCCCAGTTCTAAATGTAGATGAATCACTTGCAGTTTTCGGTCCTACGAGCAAGAGTTGTTTTCTGGTAAGGAAAGTCAATATTGCGCTCCCATTGCCATACACAGTGCAAATAGCACTTGCGTCTGTTCCCAGCAAGTACAGTGTATTGGACTGAAGCAGAGCTTCTGTTCTTGTCAGTTTCCTAAGTAGAGTTGAACTAGATATGGCCCGTGTGTGTAGTAAGCACAGTTCTTTTGTTCTGAGCAAGCTCACTATTCGGACCCCATAGGAAACACAGTAGAGTAGAAGAGTGCTCTTTTCTCAAGCGCAGAGTGTGTTTCTTGAAAGGCGAGCTTGTGTTTGTTTCCAAGTCAGAAATGGAGTTGAATCCCATGCACTTTCTTGTCCTATGAGCAAGAGTTGTTTTCTGGTAAGGAAAGTCACTATTGTGCTCCCATTGCCAATCACAGTGCAAATAGCACTTGTGTCTGTTCCCAGCAATACAGTGTATTGGACTGAAGAGGAGCTACTGTTCTTGTCAGATTCCTAAGCAGAGTTGAACTAGATATGCCCATGTGTGTAGGAAGCACAGATTTTTTTTTCTGAGGAAACTCACTGTTCTGGCCCTATAGGAAACACAGTAGAGTAGAAGAGTGCTCTTTTCTCAAAAGCAGAGTGTGTTTCTTGAAAGGCGAGATAGTGTTTGTTTCCCAGTCAGAAATGGAGTTGAATCCCATGCAGTTTCTGGTCCTATGAGCAAGAGTTGTTTTCTGGTAAGAAGAGTCACTATTTTGCTCCCATTGCCATACACAGTGCAAAAAGCACTCGCGTCTGTTCCCAGCAAGTACAGTGTATTGAACTGAAGAGAATCTACTGTTCTTGTCATTTTTCCAAAGCAGAATTGAACTAGATATGGCCCGTGTGTGTAGGAAGCACAGTTCTTTTGTTCTGAGCAAGCTCACTGTTCTGACCCCTTAGGAAACACAGTATAGTAGAAGAGTGCTCTTTCCTCAAAAGCGGAGTGTATTTCTTGTAAGGCGAGCTAACATTTCTTTAGCAGTCCTAAGTGGAGTTGAGACACATGCAGTTTTTGGTCCTACGAGCAAGAGTTGTTTTCTGGTAAGAAGAGTCACTCTTGCATTCCCATTGCCATACACAGTGAAAATAGCACTTGCATCTGTTCCCAGCAAGTACAGTGTATTGGACTGAAGAGGAGCTACTGTTCTTGTCAGTTGCCTAAGCAGAGTTGAACTAGATATGGTCCGTGTGTGTAGGAAGCACAGTTCTTTTGTTCTGAGCCAGCTCACTGTTCAGACCCAATAGGAAACACTTTAGAGTAGAAGAGTGCTCTTTTATCAAAAGCAGAGTGTGTTTCTTGTAAGGCGAGCTAGCATTTGTTTCCCAGTCCTAAATGGAGTTGAGTGACATACATTTTCTGGTCCCACGAGCAAGAGTTGTTTTCTGGTAAGAAGAGTCACTATTGCACTCCCATTGTCATACACAGGGCTAATAGCACTGGAGTCGGTTCCCAGCATGTACAGTGTATTGGACTGAAGAGGATCTACTGTTCTTGTCAGTTTCCTAAGCAGAATTGATCTAGATATGGCCATGTGTGTAGGAAGCACAGTTCTTTGTTCTGAGCAAGCTCACTGTTTTGGCCCTATAGGAAACACAGTAGAGTAGAAGAGTGCTCTTTTCTCAAGCGCTGATTATGTTTCTTGTAAGGAAACTAGCGTTTGTTTCCCAGTTCTAAATGGATTTGAATCACATGCAGTTTCTGGTCCTACGAGCAAGAGTTGTTATCTGGTAAGAAGAGTCACTATTGTGCTCCCATTGTCATAAACAGGGCAAATAGTACTGGCGTCTGTTTCCAGCATGTACAGTGTATTGGACTGAAGAGGATCTACTGTTCTTGTCAGTTTACTAAGCAGAATTGTACTAGATATGGCCCCTGTGTGCCGGAAGCACAGTTCTTTTGTTCTGAGCAAGCTCACTGTTCTGGCCCTATAGGTAACACAGTAGAGTATAAGAGTGCTCTTCCCTCAAGAGCAGAGTGTGTTTCTTGTAAGGCAAGCTAGCATTTATTTCCCAGTTCTAAATGTAGATGAATCACTTGCAGTTTTCGGTCCTACGAGCAAGAGTTGTTTTCTGGTAAGGAAAGTCAATATTGCGCTCCCATTGCCATACACAGTGCAAATAGCACTTGCGTCTGTTCCCAGCAAGTACAGTGTATTGGACTGAAGCAGAGCTTCTGTTCTTGTCAGTTTCCTAAGTAGAGTTGAACTAGATATGGCCCGTGTGTGTAGTAAGCACAGTTCTTTTGTTCTGAGCAAGCTCACTATTCGGACCCCATAGGAAACACAGTAGAGTAGAAGAGTGCTCTTTTCTCAAGCGCAGAGTGTGTTTCTTGAAAGGCGAGCTTGTGTTTGTTTCCAAGTCAGAAATGGAGTTGAATCCCATGCACTTTCTTGTCCTATGAGCAAGAGTTGTTTTCTGGTAAGGAAAGTCACTATTGTGCTCCCATTGCCAATCACAGTGCAAATAGCACTTGTGTCTGTTCCCAGCAATACAGTGTATTGGACTGAAGAGGAGCTACTGTTCTTGTCAGATTCCTAAGCAGAGTTGAACTAGATATGCCCATGTGTGTAGGAAGCACAGATTTTTTTTTTCTGAGGAAACTCACTGTTCTGGCCCTATAGGAAACACAGTAGAGTAGAAGAGTGCTCTTTTCTCAAAAGCAGAGTGTGTTTCTTGAAAGGCGAGATAGTGTTTGTTTCCCAGTCAGAAATGGAGTTGAATCCCATGCAGTTTCTGGTCCTATGAGCAAGAGTTGTTTTCTGGTAAGAAGAGTCACTATTGTGCTCCCATTGCCATACACAGTGCAAAAAGCACTCGCGTCTGTTCCCAGCAAGTACAGTGTATTGAACTGAAGAGGAGCTACTGTTCTTGTCAGTTTCCTAAGCAGAGTTGAAGTAGATATGGCCCGTGTGTGTAGGAAGCTCAGTTCTTTTGTTCTGAGCAAGCTCACTGTCCAGACCCCATAAGAAACACAGTAGAGTAGAAGACTGCTCTTTTCTCAAAAGCAGAGTGTGTTTCTTGAAAGGCGAGCTAGTGTTTGTTTCCCAGTCAGAAATGGAGTTGAATCCAATGCAGTTTCTGGTCCTATGAGCAAGAGTTGTTTTCTGGTAAGAAGAGTCACTATTGCGCTCCCATTGCCATAGACAGTGCAAATAGCACTCGCATCTGTAACCAGCAAGTACAGTGTATTGGACTGAAGCAGAGCTACTGTTCTTGTCAGTTTCCTACGCAGAGTTGAACTAGATATGGCCAGTGTGTGTAGGAAACACAGTTCTTTTGTTGTGAGCAAGCTCACTGTTCGGACCCCATAGGGAACACAGTAGAGTAGAAGAGTGCTCTTTTCTCAAAAGCAGAGTGTGTTTCTTGTAAGTCGAGCTAGCGTTTGTTTCCCAGTCCTAAATGGAGTTGAATCACATGCAGTTTCTGGTCCTAGGAGCAAGAGTTGTTTTCTGGTAAGAAGAGTCACTATTGTGCTCCCATTGTCATACACAGGGCAAATAGTACTGGCGTCTGTTCCCAGCATGTACAGTGTATTGGATTGAAGAGGATCTACTGTTATTGTCAGATTTCTAAGCAAAATTGAAAGAGATAAGGCCCCTGTGCGCAGAAATCACAGATCTTTTGTTCTGAGGAAGCTCACTGTTCTGGCCCTATAGGAAACACAGTAGAGTTGAAGAGTGCTCTTTTCTCAAAAGCAGAGTGTGTTTCTTGTAAGGTGAGCTAGCGTTTCTCTCCCAGTCCTAAGTGGAGTTGAGACACATGCAGTTTTTGGTCCTACGAGCAAGAGTGATTTTCTGGTAAGAAGAGTCACTATTGCACTCCCATTGCCATACACAGTGCAAATAGCACTTGCATCTGTTCCCAGCAAGTACAGTGTATTGGACTGAAGAGGAGCTACTGTTCTTGTCAGTTGCCTAACCTGAGTTAAACTAGATATGGCCCGTGTGTAGGAAGCACATTTCTTTTGTTCTGAGCAAGCTCAATGTTCGGACCCCATAGGAAACACAGTAGAGCAGAAGAGTGCTCTTTTATCAAAAGCAGAGTGTGTTTCTTGTAAGGCGAGCTGGCGTTTGTTTCCCAGACCTAAATGGAGTTGAATCACATGCAGTTTCTGGTCCTACGAGCAAGAGTGGTTTTCTGGTAAGAGGAGTCACTATTCCGCTCCCATTGTCATACACAGGGCAAATAGTACTGGCGTCTGTTCCCAGCATGTACAGTGTAATGGACTAAAGAGGATCTACTGTACTTGTCAGTTTCTGAAGCAGAATTGAACTAGATATGGCCCGTGTGTAGGAAGCACAGTTCTTTTGTTCTGAGCAAATTTACTGTTCTGACCCCTTAGGAAACACAGTATAGTAGAAGAGTGCTCTTTTCTCAAAAGCAGAGTGTGTTTCTTGTAACGCGAGATAGCCTTTGTTTCCCAGTGCTAAATGGAGTTGAATCACAGGCAGTTTCTGGTCCTACGAGCAAAAGTTGTTTTCAGGTAAGGAAAGTCACTATTGTGCTCCCATTTCCATACACTGTTCAAATAGCACTCGCGTCTGTTCCCAGCAAGTACAGTGTATTGAACTGAAGAGGAGCTACTGTTCTTGTCAGTTTCCTAAGCAGAGTTGAAGTAGATATGGCCCGTGTGTGTAGGAAGCACAGTTCTTTTGTTCTGAGCAAGCTCACTTTTCGGACCCCATAGGAAACACAGTAGAGTAGAAGACTGCTCTTTTCTCAAAACCAGAGTGTGTTTCTTGAAAGGCGAGCTAGTGTTTGTTTCCCAGTCAGAAATGGAGTTGAATCCCATGCAGTTTCTGGTCCTATGAGCAAGATTTGTTTTCTGGTAAGAAGGGTCACTATTGCGCTCCCATTGCCATACACAGTGCAAATAGCACTGGTTTCTTTTCCCAGCATGTACAGTGTACTGGACTGCAGAGGATCTACTGTTCTTGTCAGTTTCCTAAGCAGAGTTGAACTAGATATGGCCCGTGTGTGTAGGAAGCACAGTTCTTTTGTTCTGAGCAATCTCACTGTTCGGACTCCATAGGAAACACAGTAGAGTAGAAGAGTGCTCTTTTCTCAAAAGCAGAGTGTGTTTCTTGTACGGCGAGCTAGCGTTTGTTTCCCAGTTCTAAATGGAGTTGAATCACATGCAGTTTCTGGTCCTACGAGCAAAAGTTGTTTTCTGGTAAGGAAAGTCACTATTGTGCTCCCATTGCCAATCACAGTGCAAATAGCACTTGTGTCTGTTCCCAGCAAGTACAGTGTATTGGACTGAAGAGGAGCTACTGTTCTTGTCAGATTCCTAAGCAGAGTTGAACTAGATATGGCCCGTGTGTGCAGGAAGCACAGATCTTTTGTCTGTAGAAGCTCACTGTTCTGGCCTTATAGGAAACACAACCGAGTAGAAGAGTGCTCTTTTCTCAAAAGAAGAGTGTGTTTCTTGTAAGGTGAGCTAGCGTTTGTTTCCCAGTTCTAAATGGTGTTGAGTGACATACAGTTTCTGGTCCCACGAGCAAGAGTTGTTTCCTGGTAAGAAGTGTCACTATTTCGCTCCCATTGTCATACACAGGGCTAATAGCACTGGCGTCGGTTCCCAGCATGTACAGTGTATTGGACTGAAGAGGATCTACTGTTCTTGTCAGTTTCCTAAGCAGAATTGAACTAGATATGGCCGTGTGTGTAGGAAGCACAGTTCTTTTGTTCTGAGCAAGCTCACTGTTTAGACCCCATAGGAAACACAGTAGAGTAGAAGAGTGCTCTTTTCTCAAGCGCAGAATGTGTTTCTTGAAAGGCGATCTAGTGTTTGTTTCCCAGTCAGAAATGGAGTTGAATCCCATGCAGTTTCTGGTCCTACGAGGAAGAGTTTTTTTCTGGTAAGTATAGTCACTATTGAGCTCCCATTGCCATACACAGTGGAAAGAGCACTCGTGTCTGTTCCCAGCAAATACAGTGTATTGGTCTGAATAGGAGCTACTGTTCTTGTCAGTTTCCTAAGCAGAGTTGAACTAGATATGGCCCGTGTGTGTAGGAAGCACAGTTCTTTTGTTCTGAGCAAGCTCATTGTTCAGACACCTTAGTAAACATAGTAGAGTAGAAGAGTGCTCTTTTCTCAAAAGCAGAGTGTGTTTCTTGTAAGGCGAGCTAGCGTTTCTCTACCAGTCCTAAGTGGAGTTGAGACACATGCAGTTTTTGGTCCTACGAGCAAGAGTGGTTTTCTGGTAAGAAGAGTCACTATTGCACTCCCATTGCCTTACACAGTGCAAATAGCACTTGCATCTGTTCCCAGCAAGTACAGTGTATTGGACTGAAGAGGAGCTACTGTTCTTGTCAGTTGCCTAAGCTGAGTTGAACTAGATATGGCCCGTGTGTAGGAAGCACATTTCTTTTGTTCTGAGCAAGCTCACTGTTCAGACTCCATAGGAAACACAGTACAGTAGAAGAGTGCTCTTTTATCAAAAGCAGAGTGTGTTTCTTGTAAGGCGAGCTGGCGTTTGTTTCCCAGACCTAAATGGAGTTGAATCACATGCAGTTTCTGGTCCTACGAGCAAGAGTGGTTTTCTGGTAAGAGGAGTCACTATTGCGCTCCCTTTGTCATACACAGGGCAAATAGTACTGGCGTCTGTTCCCAGCATGTACAGTGTAATGGACTAAAGAGGATCTACTGTACTTGTCAGTTTCTGAAGCAGGGTTGAACTAGACATGGCCCGTGTGTAGGAAGCACAGTTCTTTTGTTCTGAGCAAGCTTACTGTTCTGACCCCTTAGGAAACACAGTATAGTAGAAGAGTGCTCTTTTCTCAAACCAGAGTGTGTTTCTTGTAAGGCGAGCTTGCGTTTGTTTCCCAGTTTTAAATGGAGTTGAATCACATGCAGTTTCTGGTCCTACGAGCAAAAGTTGTTTTCTGGTAAGGAAAGTCACTATTGTGCACCAATTGCCATACACAGTGCAAATAGCACTCGCGTCTATTCCCAGCAAGTACAGTGTATTGGACTGATGAGGAGTTACTGTTCTTGTCAGTATCCTAAGCATAGTTGAACTAGATATAGCCCGTGTGTGTAGGAAGCACAGTTCTTTTGTTCTGAGCCAGCTCACTGTTCAGACCCAATAGGAAACACTTTAGAGTAGAAGAGTGCTCTTTTATCAAAAGCAGAGTGTGTTTCTTGTAAGGCGAGCTAGCATTTGTTTCCCAGTCCTAAATGGAGTTGAGTGACATACAGTTTCTGGTCCCACGAGCAAGAGTTGTTTTCTGGTAAGAAGAGTCACTATTGCGCTCCCATTGTCATACACAGGGCTAATAGCACTGGCGTCGGTTCCCAGCATGTACAGTGTATTGGACTGAAGAGGATCTACTGTTCTTGTCAGTTTCCTAATCAGAATTGAACTAGATATGGCCGAGTGTGTAGGAAGCACAGTTCTTTTGTTCTGAGCAAGCTCACTGTTTTGGCCCTATAGGAAACACAGTAGAGTAGAAGAGTGCTCTTTTCTCAAGCGCAGATTATGTTTCTTGTAAGGAAAGCTAGCGTTTGTTTCCCAGTTCTAAATGGATTTGAATCACATGCAGTTACTGGTCCTACGAGCAAGAGTTGTTTTCTGGTAAGAAGAGTCACTATTGTGCTCCCATTGTCATAAACAGGGCAAATAGTACTGGCGTCTGTTTCCAGCATGTACAGTGTATTGGACTGAAGAGGATCTACTGTTCTTGTCAGTATACTAAGCAGAATTGTACTAGATATGGCCCCTGTGTGCCGGAAGCACAGTTCTTTTTTTCTGAGCAAGCTCACTGTTCTGGCCCTACAGGAAACACAGTAGAGTAGAAGAGTGTTCTTTTCTCAAAAGCAGACTGTGTTTCTTGGAAGGCGAGCTAGCGTTTGTTTCCCAGTCCTAAATGGAGTTGAATCACATGCAGTTTCTGGTCCTACGAGCAAGAGTTGTTTTGGGGTAAGGAAAGTCACTATTGAGCTCCCATTGCCATACACAGTGCAAATAGCACTCGCGTCTTTTCCCAGCAAGTACAGTGTATTGGACTGAAGCGGAGCTACTGTTCTTGTCAGTTTCCTAAGTAGAGTTGAACTAGATATGGCCCGTGTGTGTAGTAAGCACAGTTCTTTTGTTCTGAGCAAGCTCACTATTCGGACCCCATAGGAAACACAGTAGAATAGAAGAGTGCTCTTTTTTCAAGCGCAGAGTGTGTTTCTTGAAAGGTGAGCTTGTGTTTGTTTCCCAGTCAGAAATGGAGTTGAATCCCATGCAGTTTCTGGTTCTATGAGCAAGAGTTGTTTTCTGGTAAGAAGAGTCACTATTGTGTTCCCATTGCCATACACAGTGCAAATAGTACTGGCGTCTGTTCCCAGCATGTACAGTGTATTGGACTGAAGAGGATCTACTGTTCCTGTCATTTTCCTAAGCAAAATTGAAATAGATATGTCCCCTGTGTGCAGGAAGCACAGATCTTTTGTTATGATGAAGCTCACTGCTCTGGCCCTATAGGAAACACAGTGGAGTAAAAGAGTGCTGTTCTCACAAAAGCAGAGTGTGTTTCTTGTAAGGCGAGCTAGCGTTTCTCTCCCAGTCCTAAGTGGAGTTGAGACACATGCAGTTTTTGGTCCTACGAGCATGAGTTGTTTACTGGTAAGAAGAGTCACTATTGCACTCCCATTGCCATACACAGTGAAAATAGCACTTGCATCTGTTCCCAGCAAGTACAGTGTATTGGACTGAAGAGGAGCTACTGTTCTTCTCAGTTTCCTAAGCAGAGTTGAACTAGATATGTCCCGTGTGTGTAGGAAGCACAGTTCTTTTGTTCTGAGCAAGCTCACTGTTCGGACCCCATAGGAAACACAGTAGAGTAGAAGAGTGTTCTCTTCTCAAAAGCAGAGTGTGTTTATTGAAAGGCGAGCTAGTGTTTGTTTCCCAGTCAGAAATGAAATTGAATCCCATGCAGTTTCTGGTCCTAGGAGCAAGAGTTTTTTTCTGGTAAGATTAGTCACTATTGAGCTCAAATTGCCATACACAGTGAAAATAGCACTCACATCTGTTCCCAGCAAATACAGTGTATTGGACTGACTAGGAGCTACTGTTCTTGTCATTTTCCTCAGCAGAGTTGAACTAGATATGGCCCGTGTGTGTAGGAAGCACAGTTCTTTTGTTCTGAACAAGCTCACTGTTCGGACCCCTTAGGAAACACAGTATAATAGAAGAGTGCTCTTTTCTCAAAAGCAGAGTGTGTTTCTTGTAAGGCGAGCAAGCGTTTGTTTCCCAGTTCTTAATGGAGTTGAATCACATGCAGTTTCTGGTCCTACGAGCAAGAGATGTTTTCTGGTAAGAAGAGTCACTATTGCGCTCCCATTGCCATACACAGTGCAAATAGCACTCGCGTCTGTTCCCAGCAAGTACAGTTATTGAACTGAAGAGGAGCTACTGTTCTTGTCAGTTTCCTAAGCAGAGTTGAACTAGATATGGCCCGTGTGTGTAGGAAGCACAGTTCTTTTGTTCTGAGCAAGCTCACTGTTCTGGCCCTATAGGAAACACAGTAGAGTAGAAGAGTGCTCTTTTCTCAAAAGCAGAGTGTGTTTCTTGTAAGGCGAGCTAGCGTTTGTTTTCCAGTCCTAAATGGAGTTGAATCACATGCAGTTTCTGGTCCTACGAGCAAGAGTTGTTTTCTTGTAAGAAGAGTCACTATTGCGCTCCCATTGCCATACACAGTGCAAATAGCACTCGCGTCTGTTCCCAGAAAGTACAGTGTATTGAACTGAAGAGGAGCTACTGTTCTTGTCAGTTTCCTAAGCAGAGTTGAACTAGATATGGCCCGTGTGTGTAGGAAGCACAGTTCTTTTGTTCTGAGCAAGCTCACTGTTCGGACCCCATAGGAAACACAGTAGAGTAGAAGAATGCTCTTTTCTCAAAAGCAGAGTTTGTTTTTTGTAAGGCGAGCTATTGTTTGTTTCCCAGTCAGAAATGGAGTTGAATCCCATGCAGTTTCTGGTCCTAGGAGCAAGAGTTTTTTTCTGGTAAGAAGAGTCACTATTGAGCTCCCATTGCCATACACAGTGCAAATAGCACCCGCTTCTGATCCCAGCAAGTACAGTGTATTGGACTGAATAGGAGTAACTGTTCTTGTCAGTTTCCTAAACAGAGTTGAACTAGATATGGCCCGTGTGTGTAGGAAGCACAGTTCTTTTGTTCTGAGCAAGCTCACTGTTCGGACCCCATAGGAAACACAGTAGAGAAGAAGAGTGCTCTTTTCTCAAAAGCAGAGTGTGTTTATTGTAAGGCGAGCTAGAGTTTCTCTCCCAGTCCTAAGTGGAGTTGAGACACATGCAGTTTTTGGTCCTACGAGCAAGAGTTGTTTTCTGGTAAGAAGAGTCACTATTGCACTCCCATTGCCAAACACAGTGAAAAGAGCACTTGCATCTGTTCCCAGCAAGTACAGTGTATTGGACTGAAGAGGAGCTACTGTTCTTGTCAGTTGCCTAAGCAGAGTTGAACTAGATATGGCCAGTGTGTGTAGGAAGCACAGTTCTTTGTTCTGAGCAAGCTCACTGTTCGGACCCCATAAGAAACACTGTAGAGTATAAGTGTGCTCTTTTCTCAAAAGCAGAGTGTGTTTCTTATAAGGAGAGCTAGCGTTTGTTTCCCAGTCCTAAATGGGGTTGAATCACATGCAGTTTCTGTTCCTACCATCAAGAGTTGTTTTCTGGTAAGAAGAGTCACTATTGAGCTCCCATTGACATACACAGTGCAAATAGCACTCGCTTCTGATCAAAGCAAGTACAGTGTATTGGACTGAATAGGAGCAACTGTTCTTGTCAGTTTCCTAAACAGAGTTGAACTAGATATGGCCCTTGTGTGTAGGAAGCACAGTTCTTTTGTTCTGAGCAAGCTCACTGTTCGGACCCCATAGGAAACACAGTAGAGAAGAAGAGTGCTCTTTTCTCAAAAGCAGAGTGTGTCTTGTAAGGCAAGCTAGCCTTTGTTTCCCAGTTCTAAATGGAGTTGAATCATATTCAGTTTCTGGTCCTAGGAGCAAGAGTTGTTTTCTGCTAAGAAGAGTCACTATTGCGCTCCCATGGTCATACACAGGGCAAATAGTATGGCGTCTGTTTCCAGCATGTACAGTGTATTGGACTGAAGAGGATCTACTGTTCTTGTCAGTTTCCTAATCAGAATTGAACTAGATATGGCCGCTGTGTGCAGGAAGCACAGTTCTTTTGTTCTGAGCAACCTCACTGTTCTGGCCCTATAGGAAACACAGTAGAGTATAAGAGTGCTCTTCTCTCAAAAGCATAGTGTGTTTCTTGTAAGGCAAGCTAGCATTTATTTCCCAGTACTAAGTGGAGTTGAATCACATGCAGTTTTCAGTCCTACGAGCAAGAGTTGTTTTCTGGTAAGGAAAGTCACTATTGTGCTCCCATTGCCTTACACAGTGCAAATAGCACTCGCGTGTGTTCCCAGAAAGTACAGTGTATTGGACTGAAGTGGAGCAATTGTTCTTGTCAGTTTCCTAAGCAGAGTTGAACTAGACATGGCCCGTGTATAGGAAGCACAGTTCTTTTGTTCTGAGCAAGCTCACTGTTCAGACCCCATAGGAAACACAGCAGAGTAGAAGATTGCTCTTTTCTCAAAATCAGAGTGTGTTTCTTGAAAGGCGAGCTAGTGTTTGTTTCCCAGTCAGAAATGGAGTTGAATCCCATGCAGTTTCTGGTCCTATGAGCTGGAGTTTTATTTCTGGTAAGAAGAGTCACTATTGAGCTCCTATTGCCATACACAGTGCAAATAGCACTCGCGTCTGTTCCCAGCAAGTACAGTGTATTGGACTGATAGGAGCTACTGATTTTGTCAGTTTCCTAAGCAGAGTTGAACTAGATATTGCCCGTGTGTGTAGATAGCACAGTTCTTTTGTTCTGAGCAAGCTCACTCTTCGGACCCCAAAGGAAACACAGTAGAGTAGAAGAGTGCTCTTTTCTCAAAAGCAGAGTGTGTTTCTTGTAAGGTGAGCTAGCATTTGTTTCCCAGTCCTAAATGGAGTTGAATCACATGCAGTTTCTGGTCCAACGAGCAAGAGTTGTTTTCTGGTAAGAAGAGTCACTATTGCGCTCCCATTGTAATACACAGGGCAAAAAGCACTGGTGTCTGTTCCCAGCATATACAGTGTATTGGACTGAAGAGGATCTACTGTTCTTCTCAGTTTCCTAAGCAGAATTGAACTAGTTATAGCCGTGTGTGTAGAAAACACAGTTCTTTTTTTCTGAGCAATCTCACTGTTCTGGCCCTATAGGAAACACAGTAGAGTAGAAGAGTGCTCTTTTCTCAAAAGCAGAGTGTGTTTCTTGTAAGGCAAGCTAGCATTAATTTCCCAGTTCTAAATGGAGTTGAATCACATGTAGTTTTTGTTCCTATGAGGAAGAGTTGTTTTCTGGTAAGAAAAGTCACTGTTGTGCTCCCATTGCCATACACAGTGCAAATAGCACTCGCGTCTGTTCCCAGCAAGTACAGTGTATTGGACTGAAGCGGAGCTACTGTTCTTGTCAGTTTCCTAAGCAGAGTTCAACTAGATATTGCCCGTGTGTGTAGGAAGCACAGTTCTTTTGTTCTGAGCAAGCTCACTGTTCTGGCCCCATAAGAAACACACTAGAGTAGAAGAGTGCTCTTTTTCAAAAGCAGAGTGTGTTTCTTGTAAGGCAAGCTAGCATTTGTTTCCCAGTTCTAAATGAAGTTGAGTTACATGCATTTTTTGGTCCTACGAGCAAGAGTTGTTTTCTGGTAAGAAGAGTCACTATTGAGCTGCATTGCCATAAACAGTACAAATAGCACTCGCGTCTGTTCCCAGCAAGTACAGTGTATTGGACTGGAGAGGAGCTACTGTTCTTGTCAGTTTCCTAAGAAGAATTGAACTAGATATGGCCCATGTGTGTAGGAAGCACAGTTGTTTTGTTCTGAGCAAGCTCACTGTTCGGACCCCATAGGAAACACAGTAGAGTAGAAGAGTGTTCTCTTCTCAAAAGCAGAGTGTGTTTATTGAAAGGCGAGCTATTGTTTGTTTCCCAGTCAGAAATGAAATTGAATCCCATGCAGTTTCTGGTCCTAGGAGCAAGAGTTTTTTTCTGGTAAGAATAGTCACTATTGAGCTAAAATTGCCATACACAGTGAAAATAGCACTCACGTCTGTTCCCAGCAAATACAGTGTATTGGACTGAATAGGAGCTACTGTTCTTGTCAGTTTCCTAAGCAGAGTTGAACTAGATATGGCCCGTGTGTGTAGGAAGCACAGTTCATTTGTTCTGAGCAAGCTCACTGTTCGGACCCCATAGGAAACACAGTATAATAGAAGAGTGCTCTTTTCTCAAAAGCAGAGTGTGTTTCTTGTAAGGCGAGCTAGCGTTTGTTTCCCAGTCCTAAATGGAGTTGAATCACATGCAGTTTCTGGTCCTACGAGCAAGAGTTGTTTTCTCGTAAGAAGAGTCACTATTGCGCTCCCACTGCCATACACAGTGCAAATAGCACTCGCGTCTGTTCCCAGCAAGTACAGTGTATTGAACTGAAGAGGAGCTACTGTTCTTGTCAGTTTCCTAAGCAGAGTTGAACTAGATATGGCCCATGTGTGTAGGAAGCACAGTTCTTTTGTTCTGAGCAAGCTCACTGTTCGGACCCCATAGGAAATACAGTAGAGTAGAAGAATGCTCTTTTCTCAAAAGCAGAGTTTGTTTTTTGTAAGGCGAGCTATTGTTTGTTTCCTAGTCAGAAATGGAGTTGAATCCCATGCTGTTTCTGGTCCTAAGAGCAAGAGTTGTTTTCTGGTAAGAAGAGTCACTATTGCGCTCCCATTGTCATACACAGGGCAAAAAGTACTGGCGTCTGTTCCCAGTATGTACAGTGTATTGGACTGAAGAGGATCTACTGTTCTTGTCAGTATACTAAGCAAAATTGAAATAGATATGGCCCCTGTGTGCAGGAAGCACAGATCTTTTGTTCTGAGGAAGCTCACTGTTCCAGCCCTATAGGAAACACAGTAGAGTAGAAGAGTGCTCTTTTCTCAAAAGCAGAGTGTGTTTATTGTAAGGTGAGCTAGCGTTTCTCTCCCAGTCCTAAGTGGAGTGAGACACATGCAGTTTTTGGTCCTACGAGCAAGAGGTGTTTTCTGGTAAGAAGAGTCACTATTGCACTCCCATTGCCAAACACAGTGAAAATAGCACTTGCATCTGTTCCCAGCAAGTACAGTGTATTGGACTGAAGAGGAGCTACTGTTCTTGTCAGTTGCCTAAGCAGAGTTGAACTAGATATGGCCCGTGTGTGTAGGAAGCACAGTTCTTTTGTTCTGAGCAAGCTCACTGTTCGGAACCCATAAGAAACACTGTAGAGTATAAGTGTGCTCTTTTCTCAAAAGCAGAGTGTGTTTCTTATAAGGCGAGCTAGCATTTGTTTCCCAGTCCTAAATGGGGTTGAATCACATGCAGTTTCTGGTCCTACCAGCAAGAGTTGTTTTCTGGTAAGAAGAGTCACTATTGAGCTCCTATTGCCATACACAGTGCAAATAGCACTCGCTTCTGATCCCAGCAAGTACAGTGTATTGGACTGAATAGGAGCAACTGTTCTTGTCAGTTTCCTAAACAGAGTTGAACTAGATATGGCCCGTGTGTGTAGGAAGCACAGTTCTTTTGTTCTGAGCAAGCTCACTGTTCGGACCCCATAGGAAACACAGTAGAGAAGAAGAGTGCTCTTTTCTCAAAAGCAGAGTGTGTCTTGTAAGGCAAGCTAGCCTTTGTTTCCCAGTTCTAAATGGAGTTGAATCACATGCAGTTTCTGGTCCTAGGAGCAAGAGTTGTTTTCTGCTAAGAAGAGTCACTATTGCGCTCCAATTGTCATACACAGGTCAAATAGTATGGCGTCTGTTTCCAGCATGTACAGTATATTGGACTGAAGAGGATCTACTGTTCTTGTCAGTTTCCTAAGCAGAATTGAACTAGATATGGCCGCTGTGTGCAGGAAGCACAGTACTTTTGTTCTGAGCAACCTCACTGTTCTGGCCCTATAGGAAACACAGTAGAGTATAAGAGTGCTCTTCTCTCAAAAGCATAGTGTGTTTCTTGTAAGGCAAGCTAGCATTTATTTCCCAGTACTAAGTGGAGTTGAATCACATGCAGTTTTCAGTCCTACGAGCAAGAGTTGTTTTCTGGTAAGAAGAGTTACTATTGAGCTCAAATTGCCATACACAGTGAAAATAGCACTCACGTCTGTTCCCAGCAAATACAGTGTATTGGACAGAATAGGAGCTACTGTTCTTGTCAGTTTCCTAAGCAGAGTTGAACTAGATATCCCCCGTGTGTGTAGGAAGCACAGTTCTTTTGTTCTGAGCAAGCTCACTGTTCGGACACCTTAGGAAACACAGTATAATAGAAGAGTGCTCTTTTCTCAAAAGCAGAGTGTGTTTCTTGTAAGGCGAGCAAGCATTTGTTTGCCAGTTCTAAATGTAGATGAATCACATGCAGTTTCTGGTCCTACGAGCAAGAGATGTTTTCTGGTAAGAAGAGTCACTATTGCGATCCCATTGCCATACACAGTGCAAATAGCACTCCCGTCTGTTCCCAGCAAGTACAGTTATCGAACTGAAGAGGAGCTACTGTTCTTGTCAGTTTCCTAAGCAGAGTTGAACTAGATATGGCCCGTGTGTGTAGGAAGCACATTTCTTTTGTTCTGAGCAACCTCACTGTTCTGGCCCTATAGGAAACACAGTAGAGTATAAGAGTGCTCTTCTCTCAAAAGCATAGTGTGTTCCTTGTAAGGCAAGCTAGCATTTATTTCCCAGTACTAAGTGGAGTTGAATCACATGCAGTTTTCAGTCCTACGAGCAAGAGTTGTTTTCTGGTAAAGAAAGTCACTATTGCGCTCCCATTGCCATACACAGTGCAAATAGCACTCGCGTGTGTTCCCAGAAAGTACAGTGTATTGGACTGAAGTGGAGCTATTTTTCTTGTCAGTTTCCTAAGCAGAGTTGAACTAGACATGGCCCGTGTGTAGGAAGCACAGTTCTTTTGTTCTGAGCAAGCTCACTGTTCAGACCCCATAGGAAACACAGCAGAGTAGAAGAGTGCTCTTTTCTCAAAAGCAGAGTGTGTTTCTCGAAAGGCGAGCTAGTGTTTGTTTCCCAGTCAGAAATGGAGTTGAATCCCATGCAGTTTCTGGTCCTATGAGCTGGAGTTTTATTTCTGGTAAGAAGAGTCACATTTGAGCTCCCATTGCCATAAACAGTGCAAATAGCACTCGCGTCTGTTCCCAGCAAGTACAGTGTATTGGACTGAATAGAAGCTACTGTTCTTGTCAGTTTCCTAAGCAGAGTTGAACTAGATATCCCCCGTGTGTGTAGGAAGCACAGTTCTTTTGTTCTGAGCAAGCTCACTGTTCGGACCCCTTAGGAAACACAGTATAATAGAAGAGTGCTCTTTTCTCAAAAGCAGAGTGTGTTTCTTGTAAGGCGAGCAAGCATTTGTTTCCCAGTTCTAAATGGAGTTGAATCACATGCAGTTTCTGGTCCTATGAGCAAGAAATGTTTTCTGGTAAGAAGAGTCACTATTGCGATCCCATTGCCATACACAGTGCAAATAGTACTCCCGTCTGTTCCCAGCAAGTACAGTTATTGAACTGAAGAGGAGCTACTGTTCTTGTCAGTTTCCTAAGCAGAGTTGAACTAAATATGGCCCGTGTGGGTAGGAAGCACAGTTCTTTTGTTCTGAGCAAGCTCACTGTTCTGGGCCTATAGGAAACACAGTAGAGTAGAAGAGTGCTCTTTTCTCAAAAGTAGAGTGTGTTTCTTGTAAGGCGAGCTAGCGTTTGTTTCCCAGTCCTAAATGGAGTTGAATCACATGCAGTTTTTGGTCCTACAAGCAAGAGTTTTTTTCTGGTAAGAAGAGTCACTATTGCGCTCCCATTGCCATACACAGTGCAAATAGCACTCGCGTCTGTTCCCAGCAAGTACAGTTATTGAACTGAAGAGGAGCTACTGTTCTTGTCAGTTTCTAAAGCAGAGTTGAACTAGATATGACCCGTGTGTGTAGGAAGCACAGTTCTTTTGTTCAGAGCAAGCTCACTGTTCGGACCCCATAGGAAACACAGTAGAGTAGAAGAATGCTCTTTTCTCAAAAGCAGAGTGTGTTTCCTGTAAGGCGAGCTAGTGTTTGTTTCCCAGTCAGAAATGGAGTTGAATCCCATGCAGTTTCGGGTCTTATGAGCAAGAGATTTTTTTCTGGTAAGAAGAGTCACTATTGAGCTCCCATTGCCATACACAGTGCAAATAGTACTCACGTCTGTTCCCAGCAAGTACAGTGGATTGGACTGATAGGAGCTACTGTTCTTGTCAGTTTCCTAAGCAGAGTTGAACTAGATATTGCCGTGTGTGTAGATAGCACAGTTCTTTTGTTCTGAGCAAGCTCACTGTTCGGACCCCATAGGAAACACAGTAGAGTAGAAGAGTGCTCTTTTTTCAAAAGCAGAGTGTGTTTCTTGTAAGGCGAGCTAGCATTTGTTTCCCAGTCCTAAATGGAGTTGAATGCCATGCAGTTTCTGGTCCTATGTCCTAGAGTTGTTTTCTGGTAAGAAGAGTCACTGTTGCGCTCCCATTGTCATACACAGGGCAAATAGCACTGGCTTCTGTTCCCAGCATGTACAGTGTATTGGACCGAAGAGGATCTACTGTTCTTGTCAGTTTCCTAAGCAGAATTGAATTAGATATAACCCGTGTGTGCAGGAAGCACAGTTCTTTTGTTCTGAGCAGGCTCACTGTTCTGGCCCTGTAAGAAACACACTAGAGTAGAAGAGTGCTCTTTTCTCAAAAGCAGAGTGAGTTTCGTGTAAGGTGAGCTAGCATTTGTTTCCCAGTTCTAAATGATGTTGAGTCACATGCATTTTTTGGTCCTACGAGCAAGGGTTGTTTTCTGGTAAGAAGAGTCACTATTGCGCTGCATTGCCATACACAGTACAAATAGCACTCGCTTCTGTTCCGAGCAAGTCAGTGTATTGGACTGAAGAGGAGCTACTGTTCTTGTCAGTTTCCTAAGCAGAATTGAACTAGATATGGCCCGTGTGTGTAGGAAGCACAGTTCTTTTGTTCTGAGCAAGCTCACTGTTCGGACCCCATAGGAAACACAGTAGAGTAGAAGAGTGTTCTCTCCTCAAAAGCAGGGTGTTTATTGAAAGGCGAGCTAGTGTTTGTTTCCCAGTCAGAAATGGAATTGAATCCCATTCAGTTTCTGGTCCTAGGAGCAAGAGTTTTTTTCTGGTAAGAATAGTCACTATTGAGCTCAAATTGCCTTACACAGTGAAAATAGCACTCACGTCTGTTCCCAGCAAATACAGTGTATTGGACTGAATAGGAGCTACTGTTCTTGTCAGTTTCCTAAGCAGAGTTGAACTAGATATGGCCCGTGTGTGTAGGAAGCACAGTTCTTTTGTTCTGAGCAAGCTCACTGTTTAGGCCCTATAGGAAACACAGTAGAGTAGAAGAGTGCTCTTTTCTCAAAATCAGAGTGTGTTTCTTGTAAGGCAAGCTAGCGTTTATTTCCCAGTTCTAAATGGAGTTGAATCACATGTAGTTTCTGGTCCTACGAGCAAGAGATGTTTTCTGGTAAGAAGAGTCACTATTGCGCTCCCATTGCCATACACAGTGCAAATAGCACTCCCGTCTGTTCCCAGCAAGTACAGTTATTGAACTGAAGAGGAGCTACTGTTCTTGTCAGTTTCCTAAGCAGAGTTGAACTAGGTATGGCCCGTGTGTGTAGGAAGCACAGTTCTTTTGTTCTGAGCAAGCTCACTGTTCTGGCCCTATAGAAAACACAGTAGAGTAGAAGAGGGCTCTTTTCTCAAAAGCAGAGTGTGTTTCTTGTAAGGCGAGCTAGCGTTTGTTTCCCAGTCCTAAATGGAGTTGAATCACATGCAGTTTCTGGTCCTACGAGCAAGAGTTGTTTTCTGGTAAGAAGAGTCACTATTGCGCTCCCATTGCCATACACATTGAAAATAGCACTCGCGTCTGTTCCCAGCAAGTACAGTGTATTGAACTGAAGAGGATCTTCTGTTCTTGTCAGTTTCCTAAGCAGAGTTGAACTAGATATGGCCCGTGTGTGTATGAAGCACAGTTCTTTTGTTCAGAGCCAGCTCACTGTTCGGACCCCATAGGAAACACAGTAGAGTAGAAGAATGCTCCTTTCTCTAAAGCAGAGTGTGTTTCTTGTAAGGCGAGCTAGTGTTTGTTTCCCAGTCAGAAATGGAGTTGAATCCCATGCAGTTTCTGGTCCTACGAGCAAGAGTTTTTTTTCTGGTAATAAGAGTCACTATTGAGCTCCCATTGCCATACACAGTGCAAATAGCACTCGCGTCTGTTCCCAGCAAGTACACTTATTTAACTGAAGAGGAGCTACTGTTCTTGTCAGTTTCCAAAGCAGAGTTGAACTAGACATGGCCCGTGTGTGTAGGAAGCACAGTTCTTTTGTTCAGAGCAAGCTCACTGTTCGGACCCCATAGGAAACACAGTAGAGTAGAAGAGTGCTCTTTTCTCAAAAGCAGAGTGTGTTTCTTGTAAGGCAAGCTAGCGTTTTTTTCCCAGTCCTATATGGAGGTGAATCACATGCAGTTTCTGGTCCTAAGAGCAAGAGTTGTTTTCTGGTAAGAAGAGTCTCTATTGCGCTCCCATTGTCATACACAGGGCAAAGAGCACTGGCGTCTATTCCCTGCATGTACAGAAAATTGGACTGAAGAGCAGCTACTGTTCTTGTCAGTTTCCTAAGCAGAGTTGAACCAGATATGGCCCGTGTGTGTAGGAAACACAGTTCTTTTGTTCTGAGCAAGCTCACTGTTCGGACCCCATAGGAAACACAGTAGAGTAGAAGAGTGCCCTTTTATCAAAAGCAGAGTGTGTTTCTTGAAAGGCGAGCTAGTGTTTGTTTCCCAGTCAGAAATGGAGTTGAATCCCATGCAGTTTCCGGTCCTATGAGCAAGAGCTTTTTCTGGTAAGAAGAGTCACTATTGCGCTCCCATTGCCATACACACTGCAAATAGCACTGGCGTCTGTACCCAGCAAGTACAGTGTATTGGACTGAAGAGGATCTACTGTTCTTTTCAGTTTCCTAAGCAGAGATGAACTAGATATGGCCCGTGTGTGTAGGAAGCACAGTTCTTTGTTCTGAGCAAGCTCACTGTTCTGGCCCTATAGGAAACACAGTAGAGTAGAAGAGTGCTCTTTTCTCAAAAGCAGAGTGTGTTTCTTGTAAGGCGAGCTAGCATTTATTTCCCAGTTCTAAATGGAGTTGAATCACATGCAGTTTTTGGTCCGATGAGCAAGAGTTGTTTTCTGGTAAGGAATGTCACTATTTTGCTCTCATTGCCATACACAGTGCAAATTGCACTCGCGTCTGTTCCCAGCAAGTACAGTGTATTGGACTGAAGAAGAGCTACTTTTCTTCTCAGTTTCCTAAGCAGAGTTGAACTAGATATGGCCCGTGAGTGTAGGAAGTACAGTTCTTTTGTTCTGAGCAAGCTCACTGTTCTGGCCCTATAGGAAACACAGTAGAGTAGAAGAGTGCTCTTTTCTCAGAAGCAAGGTGTGTTTCTTGTAAGGTGAGCTACCGTTTGTTTCCCAGTCTTAAATGGAGTTGAATCACATGCAGTTTCTGGACGTACGAGCAAGAGTTGTTTTCTGATAAGAAGAGTCACTATTGCGCTCCCATTGCCATACACAGTGTAAATAGCACTCACGTCTGTTCCCAGCATGTACAGTGTACTGGACTGAAAAGGATCTATTGTTCTTGTCAGTTTCCTAAGCAAAACTGAACTAGATATGGCCGTGTATGTAGGAAGCACATTTCTTTTGTTCTGAGCAAGCTCACTGTTCTGGCCTTATAGGAAACACAGTAGAGTAGAAGAGTGCTGTTTTCTCAAAAGCAGAGTGTGTTACTTGTAAGGCGAGCTAGCATTTGTTTCCCAGGCCTAAATGGAGTTGAATCACATGCCATTTCTGGTCCTACGAGCAAGAGTTTTTTCTGGTAATAAGTGTCAATTTGCCCTCCCATTGTCATACACTGGGCAAATAGCACTGGCGTCTGTTCCCAGCATGTACAGTGTATTGGACTGAAGAGGATCTTCTGTTCTTGTCAGGTTCCTAAGCAGAGTTGAACTAGATATGGCCCATGTGTGTAGGAAGCACAGTTCTTTTGTACTCAGCAAGCTCACTGTTCTGGCCCTATAGGAAACACAGTAGAGTAGAAGAGTGCTGTTTCCTCAAAAGCAGAGTGTGTTTCTTTTAAGGCGAGCTAGCGTTTGTTTCCCAGTCCTAAATGGAGTTGAATCACATGCAGTTTCTGGTCCTACGAGCAAGAGTTGTTTTCTGGTAAGGAAAGTCACTATTGTGCTCCCATTGCCATACACAGTGCAAATAGCACTCGCGTCTGTTCCCAGCAAGTACAGTGTATTGGACTGAAGAGGAGCTACTGTTCTTGTCAGTCTCCTAAGCAGAGTTGAACCAGATATGACACGTGTGTTTAGGAAGCACAGTTCTTTGGTATGAGCAAGCTCACTATTTAAACCCCATAGGAAACACAGTAGAGTAGATGTGTGCCCTATTCTCAAAAGCAGAGTGTGTTTCTTGTAAGGCGAGATAGCGTTTGTTTCCCAATCTTAAATGGAGTTGAATCACATGCAGTTTCTGGTCCTACGAGCAAGAGTTGTTTTCTGGTAAGAAGAGTCACTATTGTGCTCCCATTGCCATACACAGTACAAATAGCACTTGCGTTTGTTTAACGCAAGTACAGTGTATTGGTCTGAAGAGGAGCTACTGTTCTTGTCAGGTGTTTAAGCAGAGTTGAACTAGATATGGCCCGTGTGTGTAGGAAACACAGTTCTTTGTTCTGAGCAAGCTCACTGTTCGAACCCCAGAGGAAACACAGTAGAGTAGAAGAGTGCCCTTTTCTCAAAAGCAAAGTGTGTTTCTTGTAAGGCCAGCTAGCATTTGTTTCCCTGTCCTAAATGGAGTTGAAATACACATGCAGTTTCTGGTCCTACGAGCAAGAGTTCATTTCTGGTAAGAAGAGTCACTATTGTGCTCCCATTGCCATACACAGTGCAAATAGCACTCGCGTCTGTTCCCAGCAAGTACAGTGTATTGGACTGAAGAGGAGCTACTGTTCTTGTCAGTTTCCTAAGCAGAGTTGAACTAGATATGGCCGTGTGTGTAGGAAGCACAGGTCTTTTGTTCTGAGCAAGCTCACTGTTCAGACCCCATAGGAAACACAGTAGAGTAGAAGAGTGCCCTTTTCTCAAAAGCAGAGTGTGTTTCTTGTAAGGCGAGCCAGCGTTTGTTTCCCAGTCCTAAATGGAGTTGAATCACATGCATTTCTGGTCCTATGAGCAAGAGTTGTTTTCTGGTTAGGAAAGTCACTATTGTGCTCCCATTGCCATACATAGTGCAAATAGCACTCTCGTCTGTTCCCAGCAAGTACAGTGTATTGGACTGAAGAGGAGCTACTGTTCCTGTCATTTTCCTAAGAGGAGTTGAACTAGATAGGCCCCGTGTGTGTAGAAAGCACAGTTCTTTTGTTCTGAGAAAACACACTGTGCGGACACCACAGGAAACACAGTAGAGTAGATGAGTGCACTTTTCTCAAAATTAGATTGTGTTTCTTAAAAGTTGAGCTAGTAAGGTAAGCTAGCGTTTGTTTCTCAGTCCTAAATGGAGTTCAATCAAATGCAGTTTTTGGTCCTACGAGAAAGAGTTGTTTTTTCTTAAGAAGAGTCACGATTTGCGCTCCCATTGCCATACACAGTACAAATAGCACTCCCCTTTGTTCCCAGCAAGTACAGTGTATTGGACTGAAGAGGAGCTACTGTTCTTGACAGTTTGCTAAGCAGAGTTGAACTAGATATGGCGCGTGTGTGTAGGAAGCACAGTTCTTTTGTTCTGAGCAAGCTCACTGTTCTGACCCCTTAGGAAACACAGTATAGTAGGTGAGTGCTCTTTTCTCAAAAGCAGAGTGTGTTTCTTGTAAGGCAAGCTAGCGTTTATTTCCCAGTCCTATATGGAGTTGAATCCCATGCAGTTTGTGGTCCTACGAGCAAGAGTTGTTTTCTGGTAAGAAGAGTAACTATTGTGCTCCCTTGTCATACACAGGGCTAATAGCACTGGCGTCTATTCCCAGCAATTACAGTGTATTGGACTGAAGAGGAGCCGCTGTTCTTGTCAGTTTCCTAAGCAGAGTTGAACCAGATATGGCCCGTGTGTGTAGGCAGCACAGTTCTTTTGTTCTGAGCAAGCTCACTGTTCGGACCCCATAGGAAACACAGTAGAGTAGAAGAGTGCCCTTTTATCAAAAGCAGAGTGTGTTTCCTGAAAGGCGAGCTAGTGTTTGTTTCCCAGTCAGAAATGGAGTTGAATCCCATGCAGTTTCTGGTCCTACAAGCAAGAACTTTTTCTGGTAAGAAGAGTCACTATTGCGCTCCCATTGCCATACACACTGCAAATAGCCCTTGCGTCTGTTCCCAGAAAGTACAGTGTATTGGACTGAAGAGGATCTACTGTTCCTTTCAGTTTCCTAAGCAGAGTTGAACTAGATATGGCCCGTGTGTGTAGGAAGCACAGTTCTTTTGTTCTGAGCAAGCTCACTCTTCTGGCCCTATAGGAAACACAGTAGAGTAGAAGAGTGCTCTTTTCTCAAAAGCAGAGTGTGTTTCTTGTAAGGCGAGCTAGCATTTATTTCCCAGAACTAAATGGAGTTGAATCACATGCAGTTTTTGGTCTTATGAGCAAGAGTTGTTTTCTGGTAAGGAATGTCACTATTGTGCTCTCATTGCCATACACAGTAAAAATAGCACTCCCCTTTGTTCCCAACAAGTACAGTGTATTTTACTGAAGAGGAGCTACTGTTCTTGTCAGTTTCCTAAGGAGAGTTGAACTAGATATGGCCCGTGTGTAGGAAGCACAGTTCTTTTTTTCTGAGCAAGCTCACTCTTCGGACCCCATAGAAAACACAGTAGTTAGAAGAGTGCTTTTTTCTCAAAAGCAAAGTGTGTTTCTTGTAAGGTGAGCTAGCATTATTTTCCAAGTCCTAAATGGAGTTTAATCACATGCAGTTTCTGGTCCTACGAGCAAGAGTTGTTTTCTGGTATGAAGAGTCACTATTGTGCTCCCATTGCCATACACAGGGCAAATAGCACTGGCGTCTGTTCCCAGCATGTACAGTGTATTAGACTGAAGAGGTTCTACTGTTCTTATCAGTTTCCTAAGCAGAATTGAACTAGATATGGCCCGTGTGTGTAGGAAGCACAGTTCATTTGTTCTCAGCAAGCTCACTGTTCTGGCCCTATAGGAAACACAGTAGAGTAGAAGAGTGCTCTTTACTCAAAAGCAGAGTGTGTTTCATGTATGGCGAGCTAGCGTTTGTTTCCCAGTCCTAAATGGAGTTGAATCAAATGCAGTTTTTGGTCCTACGAGAAAGAGTTGTTTTCTGGTAAGAAGAGTCACTATTGCGCTCCCATTGCCATACACAGTACAAATAGCACTCCCGTTTGTTCCCAGCAAGTACAGTGTATTGGACTGTAGAGGAGCTACTGTTCTTGTCAGTTTCCTAAGCATAGTTGAACTAGATATGGCCCGTGTGTGTAGGAAGCACAGTTCTTTTGTTCTGAGCAAGCTCACTATTCGAACTCCATAGGAAACACAGTAGAGTAGAAGAGTGCTCTTTTCTCAAAAGCAGAGTGTGTTTCTTGTAAGGCAAGCTAGCCTTTGTTTCCCAGTCCTAAATGGAGTTGAAATATACATGCAGTTTCTGGTCCTATGCTCTAGAGTTGTTTTCTGGTAAGAAGAGTCACTATTGTGCTCCCTTTGCCATACAGAGTGCAAATAGCACTCGCGTCTGTTCCCAGCAAGTTCAGTGTATTGGACTGAAGAGGATCTACTATTCTTGTCAGTTTCCTAAGCAGAATTGAACTAGATATGGCCCGTGTATGTATGAAGCACATTTCTTTTGTTCTGAGCAAGCTCAGTGTTATGGCCCTATAGGAAACACAGTTGTTTAGAAGAGTGCTCTTTTCTGAAAAGCAGAGTGTGTTTCTTGTAAGGCGAGCTAGTGTTTGTTTCCCAGTCGTAAATGGAGTTCAAATACACATGCAGTTTCTGGTCCTATGAGCAAGAGTTGTTTTCTGGTTAGAAGAGTCACTATTGTGCTCCCTTTCCCATACACAGTGCAAATAGCCCTCGCGTCTGTTCCCAGCAAGTACAGTGTATTGGACCGTAGAGGAGCTACTGTTCTTGTCAGTTTCCTAAGCACAGTTGAACTAGATATGGCCCGTGTGTGTAGGAAGCACAGTTCTTTTGGTCTCAGCAAGCTCACTGTGCGGACCCCATAGAAAACACAGTAGAGTAGAAGAGTGCTCTTTTCTCAAAAGCAAAGTGTGTTTCTTGTAAGGCGAGCTAGCATTTGTTTCCAAGTCCTAAATGGAGTTGAATCACATGCATTTTCTGGTCCTACGAGGAAGAGTTGTTTTCTGGTAAGAAGAGTCACTCTTGTGCTCCCATTGTCATACACAGGGCATATAGCACTGTCATCTGTTCCCAGCATGTACAGTGTATTAGACTGTAGCGGATCTACTGTTCTTGTCAGTTTCCTAAGAAGAGTTGAACTAGATATGACCCGTGTGTGTAGGAAGCACAGTTCATTTGTTCTCAGCAAGCTCACTGTTCTGGCCCTATAGGAAACACAGTAGAGTAGAAGAGTGCTCTTTCCTCAAAAGCAGAGTGTGTTTCTAGTAAGGCGAGCTAGTGTTTGTTTCCCAGTCCTAAATGGAGTTGAATCACATGCAGTATCAGTTCCTATGAGCAAGAGTTGTTTTCTGGTAAGGAAAGTCACTATCACGCTCCCATTGCCATACACAGTGCAAATAGCACTCGCGTCTGTTCCCAGCAAGTACAGTGTATTGGACTGTTGAGGAGCTACTGTTCTTGTCAAAGTCCTAAGCAGAGTTGAATTAGATATGGCCCGTGTGTTTAGGAAGCACAGTTCTTTTGTTCTGAGCAAGCTCACTGTTTGGACCCAATAGGAAACACAGTAGAGTAGATGTGTGCCCTATTCTCAAAAGTAGAGCGTGTTTCTTGTTAGGCGAGCTAACGTTTGTTTCCCAGTCCAAAATGGAGTTGAATAACATGCAGTTTCTGGTCCTACGAGCAAGTGTTTTTTCTGGTAATAAGAGTCACTATTGCGCTCCCATTGTCATACACAGGGCAAATAGCACTTGGGTCTGTTCCTAGCATGTACAGTGTATTGGACTGAAGAGGATCTACTGTTCTTGTCAGGATCCTAAGCAGAGTTGAACTAGATATGGCCCATGTGTGTAGGAAGCATAGTTCTTTTGTTCTGAGCAAGCTCACTGTTCTGGCGCTTTAGGAAACACAGTAGAGTAGAAGAGTGCTCTTTTCTCAAAAACAGAGTGTGTTTCTTGTAAGGCGAGCTAGCGTTTGTTTCCCAGTCCTAAATGGAGTTGAATCAAATGCAGTTTTTGGTCCTATGAGCAAGAGTTGTTTTCTGGTAAGAAGAGTCACAATTGCGCTCCCATTTCCATACAAAGTTCAAATAGCACTCGGGTCTGTTCCCAGCAAGTACAGTGTATTGGACTGAAGAGGAGCTACTGTTCTTGTCAGTTTCCTAAGCAGAGTTGAACTAGATATGGCCCGTGTGTGTAGGAAGCACAGTTCTTTTGTCTGAGCAATCTCACTGTGCGAACCACATAGGAAACACAGTAGAGTAGAAGAGTGCTCTTTTCTTAAAAGCAAAGTGTGTTTCTTGTAAGGCGTGCTAGCGTTTTTTTCCCAGACCTAAATGGAGTTGAAATACACATGCAGTTTCTGGTCCTTTGAGATAGTGTTGTTTTCTGGTAAGAAGAGTCACTATTCAGCTCCCTTTGCCATACACGGTGCAAATAGCACTCAAGTCTGTTCCCACCAAGTACACTGTATTGGACTGAAGAGGAGCTACTGTTCTTGTCAGTTTCCTAAGCAGAATTGAACTAGATATGGCCCGTGTGTGTAGGAAGCACAGTTCTTTTGTTCTGAGCAAGCTCACTGTTTGGACCCCATAGGAAACACAGTAGAGTAGATGTGTGCCCTATTCTCAAAAGCAGAGCGTGTTTCTTGTAAGGCGAGCTAGCGTTTGTTTCCCAGTCCTAAATGGAGTTGAATCACATGAAGTTTCGGGTCCTATGAGCAAGAGTTTTTTCTGGTAATAAGATTCACTATTGCGCTCCCATTGTCATACACAGGGTAATAGCACTGGGGTCTGTTCCTAGCATGTACAGTGTATTTGACTGAAGAGGATCTACTGTTCTTGTCAGGATCCTAAGCAGATTTGAACTAGATTTTGCTCATGTTTGTAGGAAGCATAGTTCTTTTGTACTCAGCAAGCTCACTGTTCTGGCCCTATAGGAAACACAGTAGAGTAGAAGATTGCTCTTTCCACAAAAGCAGAGTGTGTTTCTTGTAATTCGAGCTAGCGTTTGTTTCCCAGTCCTAAATGGAGTTGAATCACATGCTGTTTCTATTCCTACGAGCAAGAATTGTTTTGTGGTAAGAAGAGTCACTATTGCGCTCCCATTGTCATACACAGTGCAAATAGCACTGGCGTCTGTTACCAGCAAGTACAGTGTATTGGACTGAAGAGGATCTACTGTTCCTGTCAGTTTCCTAAGCAGAATTGAACTAGATATGGCCCGTGTGTGTAGGAAGCACAGTTCTTTTTTTCTGAGCAAACTCACTGTTCTGGCGCTATAGGAAACAAAGTAGAGTAGAAGAGTGCTCTTTCCTCAAAAGCAGAATGTGTTTCTTGTAAGGTGATCTAGCGTTTGTTTCCCAGTCCTAAATGGAGTTGAATCACATGCAGTTTCTGGTCCTATGAGCAAGAGTTGTTTTCTGGTAAGAAGAGTCACTATTGCGCTCCCATTGCCGTACACAGTGCAAATCGCCCTGGCGTTTGTTCCCAGCATGTACAGTGTATTGGACTGAAGAGGATCTACTATTCTTGTCAGTTTACTAAGCAGAATTGAACTAGATATGGCCGTGTGTAGGAAGCACAATTCTTTGGTTCTGGGCAAGCTCACTCTTCTGGCACTGTAGGAAACACAGTAGAGTAGAAGAGTGCTCTTTTCTCAAAAGCAGAGTGTGTTTCTTGTAAGGTGAGCTAGAGTTTGTTTCCCAGTCCTAAATGGAGTTGAATCAAATACAGTTTTTGTTCCTTCGAGCAAGAGTTGTTTTCTGGTAAGAAGAGTCACTATTAAGCTCCCATTGCCATACAAAGTGTAAATAGCACTCGCGTCTGTTCCCAGCAAGTACAGTGTATTGGACTGAAGAGGAGCTACTGTTCTTGTCAGTTTCCTAAGCAGAGTTGAACTAGATATGGACAGTGTGTGTAGGAAGCACAGTTCTTTTGTTCTGAGCAAGCTCACTGATCGAGCAACATAGAAAACACAGTAGAGTAGAAGAGTGATCTTTTCTCAAAAGCAAAGTGTGTTTCTTGTAAGGCGAGCTATCGTATTTTCCCAGTCCTAAATGGAGTTGAAATACACATGCAGTTTCTGGTCCTATGAGATAGAGTTGTTTTCTTTTAAGAAGAGTCACTATTCAGCTCCCTTTGCCATACACAGTGCAAATAGCACTCGCGTCTGTTCCCAGCAAGTACAGTGTATTGGACTGAATAGGAGCTACTGTTGTTGTCAGTTTCCTAAGCAGAGTTGAACTAGATATGGCCGTGTGTGTAGGAAGCACAATTCTTTTGTTCTGAGCAAGCTCACTGTTCTGGCGCTATAGGAAACACAGTAGAGAAGAAGAGTGCTCTTCCTCTAAAGCAGATTGTGTTTCTTGTAAGGCGAGCTAGCGTTTGTTTCCCAGTCCTAAATGGAGTTGAATCACATGCAGTTTTTGGTCTTACACACAAGAGTTGCTTTCTGGTAAGAAGAGTCACTATTGCACTCCCATTGCCATATACAGTGCAAATAGCACTCGCATCTGTTCCCAGCAAGTACAGTGTATGGGACTGAAGAGGAGCTACTTCTCTTGTCAGTTTCCTAAGCAGAGTTGAACTAGATATGGCCCGGATATAGGAAGCACAGTTCTTTTGTTCTGAGCAAGCTCTCTGTTCGGACCCCATAGGAAAGACAGTAGAGTAGAAGAGTGCTCTTTTCTCAAAAGCAGAGTGTGTTTCTTGTAAGGCGAGCTAGCGTTTGTTTCCCAGTCCTAAATGGAGTTAAATCCATGCAGTTTCTGGTCCTACGAGCAAGAGTTGTTTTTTGGTAAGAAGAGTCACTATTGCGCTCCCATTGCTGTATGCAGAGCAAATAGCACTAGCGTCTGTTCCCAGCAAGTACAGTGTATTGGACTGAAGAGGAGCTACTATTCTTGACAGTTTCCTAAGCAGAATTGAACTAGATATGGCCGTGTGTGTAGGAAGCACAGTTCATTTGTTCTGAGCAAGCTCACTGTTTTGGCCCTATAGGAAACACAAAAGATTAGAAGAGGGCTCTTTTCTCAAAAGCAGAGTGTGTTTCTTGTAAGGCGAGCTAGCGTTTGTTTCCCAATCCTAAATGGAGTTGAATTGCATGCAGATTCTGGTCCTATGAGCAAGAGTTGTTTTCTGGTAAGAAGAGTCACTATTGCACTCCCATTGTCATACACAGGGCAAACAGCACTGGCTTCTGTTCCCAGCAATTACACTGTATTGGACTGAGGAGGATCTACTGTTCTTGTCAGTTTCCTAAGCAGAGTTGAACTAGATATGGCCCGTGTGTGTAGGAAGCACAGTTCTTTTGTTCTGAGCAAGCTCACTATTCTGGCCCTAAAGGAAACACAGTAGAGTAGAAGAGTGCTCTTTTCTCAAAAGCATAGTGTGTTTCTTGTAAGGCAAGCTAGCGTTTGTTTCCCTGTCCTAAATGGAGTTGAATCACATGCAGTTTGCTGTCCTACGAGCAAGAGTTATTTTCTGGTAAGAAGAGTCACTATTGCGCTCCCATTGTCATACACAGGGCAAATAGAACTGGCGTCTGTTCCCAGCATGTACAGTGTATTGGACTGAAGAGGATCTACTGTTCTTGTCAGTTTCCTAAGCAGAATTGAAGTAGATATGGCCGTGTGTGTGTAGGAAGCACAGTTCTTTTGTTCTGAGCAAGCTCACTGTTCTGGCCATAAAGGAAACACAGTAGAGTAGAAGAGTGCTCTTTTCTCAAAAGCAGAGAATGTTTCTTGTAAGGAGAGCTAGCTTTTGTTTCCAAGTCCTAAATGGAGTTGAATCCCATTCAGTTTCTGGTCCTACGAGCAAGAGTTGTTTTCTGGTAAGAAGGGTAACTATTGTGCTCCCATTGCCATACACAGTGCAAATAGCACTCGCGTCTGTTCCCAGCAAGTACAGTGTATTGGATTGAAGAGGAGCTACTGTTCTTGTCAGTTTCCTAAGCACAGTTAAACTAGATATGAACCGTGTGTAGGAAGCACAGTTCTTTTTTTCTGAGCAAGCTCACTATTCTGGCCCTATAGGAAACACAGTAGAGTAGAAGAGTGCTCTTTTCTCAAAAGCAGAGTGTGTTCCTTGTAAGGCACGCTAGCGTTTGTTTCCCAGTCCTAAATGGGGTTGAATCACATGCAGTTTCTGGTCCTACGAGCAAGAGTTTTTTTCTGGTAAGAAGAGACACTATTGTGCTCCCATTGTCATACACAGGGCAAATAGCACTCGAGTCTGTTCCCAGCAAGTACAGTGTATTGGACTGAAGAGGATCTACTGTTCTTGTCAGTTTCCTAAACAGAATTGAACTAGATATGGCCGTGTGTGTAGGAAGCACAGTTCTTTTGTTCTGAGCAAGCTCACTATTCTGGCCCTATAGGAAACACAGTAGAGTAGAAGAGTGCTCTTTTCTCAAAAGCAGAGTGTGTTTCTTGTAAGGCGAGCTAGCGTTTGTTTCCCAGTCCTAAATGCAGTTGAATCACATGCAGTTTCTGGTCCTAAGAGCAAGAGATGTTTTGTGGTAAAAAGAGTCACTATTGTGCTCCCATTGCTATACACAGTGCAAATAGCACTGGCGTCTGTTCCCAGTAAGTACAGTGTATTGGACTGAAGAGGAGCTACTTCTCTTGTCAGTTTCCTAAGCAGAGTTGAACTAGATATTGCCCGGGTGTAGGAAGCACAGTTCTTTTGTTCTGAGCAAGTTCTCTCTTTGGACCCCATAGGAAAAACATTAGAGTAGAAGAGTGCTCTTTCTCAAAGCAGAGTGTGTTTCTGGTAAGGCGAGCTAGCGTTTGTTTCCCAGTCCTAAATGGAGTTGAATCACATGCAGTTTCTGGTCCTACGAGCAAGAGTGTTTTCTGGTAAGAAGAGTCACACTTGTGCTCCCATTGTCATACACAGGGCAAATAGCACTGGAGTCTGTTCCCAGCAAGTACAGTGTATTGGACTGAAGAGGAGCTACTGTTCTTGTCAGTTTCCTAAGCAGAGTTGAACTAGATATGGCCCGTGTGTGTAGGATGCACAGTTGTTTTGTTCTGAGCAAGCTCACTGTTCGGACCCCATAGAAAACACAGTAGAGTAGAAGAGTGCTCTTTTCTCAAAAGCAGAGAGTGTTTCTTGTAAGGCGAGCTAGTGTTTTTTTCCCAGTCATAAATGGAGTTGAATCTTATGCAGTTTCTGGTCCTACGAGCAAGAGTTGTTTTCTGGTAAGAAGAGTCACTATTGCGCTCCCATTGTCATACACAGTGCAAATAGCACTCGCATCTGTTCCCAGCAAGTACAGTGTATTGGACTGAAGAGGAGCTACTTTTCTTGTCAGTTTCCTAAGCAGAGTTGAACTAGATATGGCTCGTGTGTGTAGGAAGCACAGTTGTTTTGTTCTGAGCAAGCTCACTGTTGGGACCCCATTGAAACCCAGAAGAGTAGAACAGTGCTCTTTTCTCAAAAGCAGAGTGTGTTTCTTGTAAGGCAAGCTAGCGCTGGTTTCCCAGTCCTAAATGGAGTTGAATTACATGCAGTTTCGGGCACTACGAGCAAGAGTTGTTTTCTCGTAAGAAGAGTCACTATTGCACTCCAATTGTCATACACAGGGCAAATAGCACTGGCGTCTATTCCAGGCAAGTACAGTGTATTGGACTGAAGAGGATCTACTATTCTTGACAGTTTCCTAAGCAGAATTTAACTAGATATGGCCGTGTGTGTAGGAAGCACAGTTCTTTTGTTCTGAGCAAGCTCACTGTTTTGGCCCTATAGGAAACACAATAGAGTAGAAGAGTGCTCTTTTCTCAAAAGCAGAGTGTGTTTCTTGTAAGGCGAGCTAGCGTTTGTTTCCCAGTCCTAAATGGAGTTGAATCACATGCAGTTTTTGGTGCTACAAGCAAGAGTTGTTTTCCGGTAAGGAAAATCACTATTGTGCTCCCATTGCCATACACAGTGCAAATAGCACTCTCGTCTGTTCCCAGCAAGTACAGTGTATTGGACTGAAAAGGAGCTACTGTTCTTGTCAGTTTCCTAAGCTGAGTTGAACTAGATATGGCCCGTGTGTGTAGGAAGCACAGTTCTTTTGTTCTGAGCAAGCTCACTATTTGGACCCCATAGGAAACACAGTAGAGAAGAAGAGTGCCCTTTTCTCAGAAGCAGAGTTTGTTTCTTGTAAGGCGAGCTAGTGTTTGCTTCCCAATCCTAAATGGAGTTGAATTCCATGCAGTTTTTGGTCCGAAGAGCAAGAGTTGTTTTCTGTTAAGAAGAGTCACTATTGTGCTCCCATTGTCATACACAGGGGAAACAGCACTGGCGTCTGTTCCCAGCAAGTACACTGTATTGGACTGAGGAGGATCTACTGTTCTTGTGAGTTTCATAAGCAGAGTTGAACTAGATATGGCCGTGTGTGTAGGAAGCACAATTCTTTTGTTCTGAGCAAGCTCACTATTCTGGCCCTAAAGAAAACACAGTAGAGTAGAACAGTGCTCTTTTCTCAAAAGCATAGTGTGTTTCTTGTAAGGCGAGGTAGCGTTTGTTTCCCTGTCCTAAATGGAGTTGAATCACATGCAGTTTCTGGTCCTATGAGCAAGAGTTGTTTTCTGGTAAGAAGAGTCACTATTGCGCTCCCATTGTCATACACAGGGCAAATAGAACTGGCGTCTGTTCCAGGCAAGTACAGTGTATTGGACTGAAGAGGATCTACTATTCTTGACAGTTTCCTAAGCAGAATTTAACTAGATATGGCAGTGTGTGTAGGAAGCACAGTTCTTTTGTTCTGAGCAAGCTCACTGTTTTGGCCCTATAGGAAACACAAAAGATTAGAAGAGTGCTCTTTTCTCAAAAGCAGAGTGTGTTTCTTGTAAGGCGAGCTCGAGTTTGTTTCCCCGTCCTAAATGGAGTTGAATCACATGTAGTTTTTGGTCCTAGGAGCAAGAGTTGTTTTCTGGTAAGGAAAATCACTATTGCGCTCCCATTGCCATACACAGTGCAAATAGCACTGGCGTCGGTTCCCAGCAAGTACAGTCTATTGGACTGAAGAGGAGCTACTCTTCTTGTCAATTTCCTAAGCAGAGTTGAACTAGATATGGTCTGCGTGTGTAGGAAGCACAGTTCTTTTGTTCTGAGCAAGCTCACTGTTCGGACCCCATAGGAAACCCAGTAGAGTAGAAGAGTGCCCTTTTCTCAGAAGCAGAGTGTGTTTCTTGTGAGGCAAGCTAGCGTTTGTTTCCCAATCCGAAATGAAGTTGAATCCCATGCAGTTTCTGGTCCTACGAGCAAGAGTTGTTTTCTGGTAAGAGGAGTCACTATTGTGCTCCCCTTGTCATACACAGGGCAAACAGCACTGGCGTCTGTTCCGAGCAAGTACGCTGTATTGGACTGAAGAGGATCTACTGTTCTTGTCAGTTTCATAAGCAGAGTTGAACTAGATATGGCCATGTGTGCAGGAAGCACAGTTCTTTTGTTCTGAGCAAGCTCACTGTTCTGGCCATAAAGGAAACACAGTAGAGTAGAAGAGTGCTCTTTTCTCAAAAGCAGAGTACGTTTCTTGTAAGGAGAGCTAGCTTTTGTTTCCCAGTCCTAAATGGAGTTGAAATACACATGCAGTTTCCGGTCCTACGAGCAAAAGTTGTTTTCTGGTTAGAAGAGTCACTATTGCGTTCCCTTTGGCATACACAGGGCAAATAGCAGTGGCGTCTGTTCCCAGCAAGTACAGTGTATTGGACTGAAGAGGATCTACTGTTCTTGTCAGGTTCCTAAGCAGAGTTGAACTAGATATGCCCCGTGTGTGTAGGTAGCACAGTTTTTTTGTTCTCAGCAAGCTCACTGATCTGGCCCTATAGGAAACACAGTAGAGTAGAAGAGTGCTCTTTTCTCAAAAGCAGAGTGTGTTTCTTGTAAGGCGAGCTAGCATTTGTTTCCCAGTCCTAAGTGGATTGAATCAAATGCAGTTTCAGGTCCTAAGAGCAAGAGTTGTTTCCTTGTAAGAAGTCACTATTGTGCAACCATTGCCGTACACAGTGCAAATAGCACTCGCGTCTGTTCCCAGCATGTACAGTGTATTGGACTGAAGAGGAGCTACTGTTCTCGTAAGTTTCCTAATCAAAGTTGAACTACATATGGCCCGTGTGTGTAGGAAGCACAGTTATTTTGTTCTTAGCAAGCTAACTGTTCGGACAACATAGGAAACCCAGTAGAGTAGAAGAGTGCTCTTTTCTCAAAAGCATAGTGTGTTTCTTGTAAGGCGAGCTAGCGTTTGTTTCCCTGTCCTAAATGGAGTTGAATCACATGCAGTTTGCGGTCCTACGAGCAAGAGTTGTTTTCTGGTAAGAAGAGTCACTATTGCGCTCCCATTGTCATACACAGGGCAAATAGAACTGGCGTCTGTTCCCAGCATGTACGGTGTGTTGGACTGAAGAGGATCTACTGTTCTTGTCAGTTTCCTAAGCACAATTGAAGTAGACATGGCCGTGTGTGTAGGAAGCACAGTTCTTTTGTTCTGAGCAAGCTCACTGTTCTGGCCATAAAGGAAACACAGTAGAGTAGAAGAGTGCTCTTTTCTCAAAAGCAGTGTATGTTTCTTGTAAGGAGAGCTAGCTTTTGTTTCCAAGTCCTAAATGGAGTTGAATCCCATGCAGTTTCTGGTCCTACGAGCAAGAGTTGTTTTCTGGTAAGAAGAGTCACTATTGTGCTCCCATTGCCATACACAGTGCAAATAGCACTCGCGTCTGTTCCCAGCAAGTACAGTGTATTGGATTGAAGAGAAGCTACTGTTCTTGTCTGTTTCCTAAGCAGAATTGAACTAGATATGGCAGTGTATGTAGGAAGCACCGTCCTTTTGTTATTAGCAAGCTCACTGTTTTGGCCCTATAGGAAACACAGTAGAGTTGAAGAGTGCTCTTTTCTCAGAAGCAGAGTGTGTTTTTTGTAAGGCGAGCTAGCGTTTGTTTCCCAGTCCTACATGGAGTTGAATCACATGCAGTTTCTGGTCCTACGAGCAAGAGTTGTTTTCTGGTAAGGAAAGTCACTATTGCGCTCCCATTGTCATGTACTGGGCAAACAGCACTGGCGTCTGTTCCCAGCAATTACACTGTATTGGACTGAGGAGGATCTACTGTTCTTGTCAGTTTCAAAAAGCAGAGTTGAACTAGATATGGCCGTGTGTGTAGGAAGCACAGTTCTTTTGTTCTGAGCAAGCACAGTTTCTGGCCCTAAAAGGAAACACATTAGAGTTGAAGAGTGCTCTTTTCTCAATAGCAGAGTATGTTTCTTGTAAGGAGAGCTAGCTTTTGTTTCCAAGTCGTAAATGGAGTTGGATCCCATGCAGTTTCTGGTCCTACGAGCAAGAGTTATTTTCTTGTAAGAAGAGTCACTATTGTGCTCCCATTGTCATACACAGTGCAAATAGCACTCGCACCTGTTCCCAGCAATTACAGTATATTGGACTGAAGAGGAGCTACTGTTCTTAAAAGTTTCCTAAGCAGAGTTGAACTAGATATGGCTCGTGTGTGTAGGAAGCACAGTTGTTTTGTTCTGAGCAAGCTCACTGTTCGGACCCCATAGGAAGCCCAGTAGAGTAGAAGAGTGCTCTTTTCTCAAAAGCAGAGTGCGTTTCTTGTAAGGCGAGCTAGCGTTTGTTTCCCAGTCCTAAATGGAGTTGAATCACATGCAGTTTCTGGTCCTACGAGCAAGAGTTGTTTTCTGGTAAGAAGAGTCACTATTGCACTCCCATTGTCATACACAGTGCAAATAGCACTGTCTTCTGTTCCAGGCAAGTACAGTGTATTGGACTGAAGAGGATCTACTATTCTTGACAGTTTCCTAAGCAGAATTGAACTAGATATGGCCGTGTGTGTAGGAAGCAGAGTTCTTTTTTTCTAAGCAAGCTCACTGTTTTGGCCCTATAGAAAACACAGTAGAGTAGAAGAGTGCTCTTTTTTCAAAAGCAGAGTGTGTTTCTTGTAAGGCGAGCTAGCGTTTGTTTCCCAGTCCTAAATGGAGTTGAATCACATGCAGTTTTTGGTAATATGAGCAAGAGTTGTTTTCTGGTAAGGAAAGACACTATTGTGCTCCCATTGCCATTCACAGTGCAAATAGCACTCGCATCTGTTCCCAGCAAGTACAGTGTATTGGACTGAAGAGGAGCTACTGTTCTTGTCAGTTTCCTAAGCAGAGTTGAACTAGATATGGCCCGTGTGTGTAGGAAGCACAGTTCTTTTGTTCTGAGCAAGCTCACTGTTCAGACCGCATAGGAAACACTGTAGAGTAGAAGAGTGCTCTTTTCTCAAAAGCAGAGTTTGTTTCTTGTAAGGCGAGCTAGCGTTTGTTTCCCAATCCTAAATGGAGTTGAATTCCATGCAGTTTGGGGTCCTATAAGCAAGAGTTGTTTTTTGGTAAGAAGAGTCACTATTGCGCTCCTATTGTCATACAGAGGGCAAACAGCACTGGCGTCTGTTCCCAACAAGTACACTGTATTGGACTGAGGAGGATCTACTGTTCTTGTCAGTTTCATAAGCAGAGTTGAACTAGATATGGCCGTTTGTGTAGGAAGCACAGTTCTTTTGTTCTGAGCAAGCTCACTATTCTGGCCCTATTGGAAACACAGTAGAGTAGAAGAGTGCTCTTTTCTCAAAAGCAGAGTGTGTTTCTTGTAAGGTGAGCTAGCGTTTGTTTCCCAGGTCTAAATGGAGTTGAATCACATGCAGTTTCTGGTCCTATGAGCAAGAGTTGTTTTCTGGTAAGAAGAGTCACTATTGCACTCCCATTGTCATACACAGGGCAAATACCCCTCGAGTCTGTTCCCAGCATGTACAGTGTATTGGACTGAAGAGGAGCTACTGTTCTTGTCAGTTTCCTAAGCAGAATTGAACTAGATATGGCCGTGTGTGTAGGAAGCACAGTTCTATTGTTCTTAGCAAGCTCACTGTTTTGGCCCTATATGAAACACAGTATAGTAGAAGAGTGCTTTTTTCTCAAAAGCAGAGTGTGTTTCTTGTAAGGCTAGCTAGCGTTTGTTTCCCAGTCCTAAATGGAGTTGAATCACATGCAGTTTTTGCTCCTACGAGCAAGAGATGTTTTCTGGTAAGGAAAGTCACTATTGCGCTCCCATTGCCATACACACTGCAAATAGCACTCGCGTTTTTTCCCAGGAAGTACATTGTATTGGACTGAAGATGAGCTACTGTTCTTGTCAGTTTCCTATGCAGAGTTCAACTAGATATTACCCGTGTGTGTAGGAATCACAGTTCTTTTGTTCTGAACAAGCTCACTGTTCAGACCCCATAGGAAACACAGTAGAGTAGAAGAGTGCCTTTTCTCAGAAGCAGAGTTTGTTTCTTGTAAGGCGAGCTAGCATTTGTTTCCCAATCCTAAATGGAGTTGAATTCCATGCAGATTCTGGTCCTACGAGCAAGAGTTGTTTTCTGGTAAGAAGAGTCACTATTGCGCTCCCATTGTCATACACAGGGCAAACAGCACTGGCGTCTGTTCCCAGCAAGTACAGTGTATTGGACTGAAGAGAAGCTACTGTTCTTGTCTGTTTCCTAAGCAGAATTGAACTAGATATGGCAGTGTATGTAGGAAGCACAGTCCTTTTGTTCTTAGCAAGCTCACTGTTTGGCCCTATAGGAAACACAGTAGAGTTGAAGAGTGCTCTTTTCTCAGAAGCAGAGTGTGTTTCTTGTAAGGCGATATAGCGTTTTTTTCCCAGTCCTAAATGGAGTTGAATCACATGCAGTTTTTACTCCTACGAGGAAGAGTTGTTTTCTGGTAAGGAAAGTCACTATTGTGCTCCCATTGTCATACACTGGGCAAACAGCACTGGCGTCTGTTCCCAGCCATTACACTGTATTGGACTGATGAGGATCTACTGTTCTTGTCAGTTTCATAAGCAGAGTTGAACTAGATATGGCCGTGTGTGTAGGAAGCACAGATCTTTTGTTCTGAGCAAGCTCAGATTCTGGCCCTAAAGGAAACACAGTAGAGTTGAAGTGTGCTCTTTTCTCAAAAGCAGAGTATGTTTCTTGTAAGGAGAGCTAGCTTTTGTTTCCAAGTCCTAAATGGAGTTGAATCCCATGCAGTTTCTGGTCCTACGAGCAAGAGTTGTTTTCTGGTAAGAAGAGTCACTATTGCACTCCCATTGCCATACACAGTGCAAATAGCACTTGCGCTTTTTCCCAGGAAGTACATTTTATTGGACTGAAGATGAGCTACTGTTCTTGTCAGTTTCCTATGCAGAGTTCAACTAGATATTACCCGTGTGTGTAGGAAGCACAGTTCTTTTGTTCTGAGCAAGCTCACTGTTCAGATCCCATAGGAAACACAGTAGAGTAGAAGAGTGCGCTTTTCTCAAAAGCAGTGTGTGTTTCTTATTAGGCGAGCTAATGTTTGTTTCCCAGTCAGAAATGGTGTTGAATCCCATGCAGTTTCTAGTCCTACGAGCAAGACTTGTTTTCTGATAAGAAGAGTCACTATTGTGCTCCCATTGCCATAAACATTGCAAATAGCACTCGCATCTGGTCCTAGAAAATACATGTATTGGACTGAAGAGGAGCTACTGTTCTTGTCAGTTACCAAAACAGAGTTGAACTAGATATGGCTCATGTGTGTAGGAAGCACAGTTCTTTTGTTCTGAACAAGCTCACTGTTCAGACCCCATAGGAAACACAGTAGAGTAGAAGAGTGCCCTTTTCTCAGAAGCAGAGTTTGTTTCTTGTAAGGCGAGCTAGCGTTTGTTTCCCAATCCTAAATGGAGTTGAATTCCATGCAGATTCTGGTCCTACGAGCAAGACTTGTTTTCTGGTAAGAAGAGTCACTATTGCGCTCCCATTGTCATACACAGGGCAAACAGCACTGGCGTCTGTTCCCAGCAAGTACAGTGTATTGGACTGAAGAGCATCTACTGTTCTTGTCAGTTTCCTAAACAGAATTGAACTAGATATGGCAGTGTGTGTAGGATGCACAGTCCTTTTGTTCTTAGCAAGCTCACTGTTTTGGCCCTATAGGAAACACAGTAGAGTTGAAGAGTGCTCTTTTCTCAGAAGCAGAGTGTGTTTCTTGTAAGGCGAGCTAGCGTTTGTTTCCCAGTTCTAAATGGAGTTGAATCACATGCAGTTTTTGCTCCTACGAGCAAGAGTTGTTTTCTGGTAAGGAAAGTCACTATTGCGCTCCCATTGTCATACACTGGGCAAACAGCACTGGCGTCTGTTCCCAGCAATTACACTGTATTGGACTGAGGAGGATCTACTGTTCTTGTCAGTTTCATAAGCAGAGTTGAACTAGATATGGCCGTGTGTGTAGGAAGCACAGTTCTTTTGTTCTGAGCAAGCTCAGTTTCTGGCCCTAAAGGAAACACAGTAGAGTTGAAGAGTGCTCTTTTCTCAAAAGCAGAGTATGTTTCTTGTAAGGAGAGCTAGCTTTTGTTTCCAAGTCCTAAATAGAGTTGAATCCCATGCAGTTTCTGGTCCTACGAGCAAGAGTTGTTTCTGGTAAGAAGAGTCACTATTGTGCTCCCATTGTCATACACAGTGCAAATAGCACTCGCATCTGTTCCCAGCAAGTACAGTATATTGGACTGAAGAGGAGCTACTGTTCTTGAAAGTTTCCTAAGCAGAGTTGAACTAGATATAGCCCGTGTGTGTAGGAAGCACAGTTGTTTTGTTCTGAGCAAGCTCACTGTTCGGACCCCATAGGAAACCCAGTAGAGTAGAAGAGTGCTCTTTTCTCAAAAGCAGAGTGTGTTTCTAGTAAGGCGGGGTAGCGTTTGTTTCCCAGCCCTAAATGGAGTTGAATCACATGCAGTTTCTGGTCCTACGAGCAAGAATTGTTTTCTGGTAAGAAGAGACACTATTGTACTCCCATTGTCATACACAGTGCAAATAGCACTGTCTTCTGTTCCAGGCAAGTACAGTGTATTGGACTGAAGAGGATCTACTATTCTTGACAGTTTTCTATGCAGAATTGGACTAGATATGGCCGTGTATGTAGGAAGCACAGTTCTTTTTTTCTAAGCAAGCTCACTGTTTTGGCCCTATAGGAAACACAGTAGAGTAGAAGAGTGCTCTTTTTTCAAAAGCAGAGTGTGTTTCTTGTAAGGCGAGCTAGCGTTTGTTTCCCAGTCCTAAATGGAGTTGAATCACATGCAGTTTTTAATAATATGAGCAAGAGTTGTTTTCTGGTAAGGAAAGACACTATTGCGCTCCCATTGCCATACACAGTGCAAATAGCACTCGCGTCTGTTCCCAGCAATTACAGTGTATTGGACTGAAGAGGAGCTACTGTTCTTGTCAGTTTCCTAAGCAGAGTTGAACTAGATATGGCCCGTGTGTGTAGGAAGCACAGTTCTTTTGTTCTGAGCAAGCTCACTGTTCAGACCCCATAGGAAACAGAGCAGAGTAGAAGAGTGCTCTTTTCTCAAAAGCAGAGTGTGTTTCTCGAAAGGCGAGCTAGTGTTTGTTTCCCAGTCAGAAATGGAGTTGAATCCCATGCAGTTTCTGGTCCTATGAGCTGGAGTTTTATTTCTGGTAAGAAGAGTCACATTTGAGCTCCCATTGCCATAAACAGTGCAAATAGCACTCGCGTCTGTTCCCAGCAAGTACAGTGTATTGGACTGAATAGAAGCTACTGTTCTTGTCAGTTTCCTAAGCAGAGTTGAACTAGATATCCCCCGTGTGTGTAGGAAGCACAGTTCTTTTGTTCTGAGCAAGCTCACTGTTCGGACCCCTTAGGAAACACAGTATAATAGAAGAGTGCTCTTTTCTCAAAAGCAGAGTGTGTTTCTTGTAAGGCGAGCAAGCATTTGTTTCCCAGTTCTAAATGGAGTTGAATCACATGCAGTTTCTGGTCCTATGAGCAAGAAATGTTTTCTGGTAAGAAGAGTCACTATTGCGATCCCATTGCCATACACAGTGCAAATAGTACTCCCGTCTGTTCCCAGCAAGTACAGTTATTGAACTGAAGAGGAGCTACTGTTCTTGTCAGTTTCCTAAGCAGAGTTGAACTAAATATGGCCCGTGTGGGTAGGAAGCACAGTTCTTTTGTTCTGAGCAAGCTCACTGTTCTGGGCCTATAGGAAACACAGTAGAGTAGAAGAGTGCTCTTTTCTCAAAAGTAGAGTGTGTTTCTTGTAAGGCGAGCTAGCGTTTGTTTCCCAGTCCTAAATGGAGTTGAATCACATGCAGTTTTTGGTCCTACAAGCAAGAGTTTTTTTCTGGTAAGAAGAGTCACTATTGCGCTCCCATTGCCATACACAGTGCAAATAGCACTCGCGTCTGTTCCCAGCAAGTACAGTTATTGAACTGAAGAGGAGCTACTGTTCTTGTCAGTTTCTAAAGCAGAGTTGAACTAGATATGGCCCGTGTGTGTAGGAAACACAGTTCTTTGTTCTGAGCAAGCTCACTGTTCGAACCCCAGAGGAAACACAGTAGAGTAGAAGAGTGCCCTTTTCTCAAAAGCAAAGTGTGTTTCTTGTAAGGCCAGCTAGCATTTGTTTCCCTGTCCTAAATGGAGTTGAAATACACATGCAGTTTCTGGTCCTACGAGCAAGAGTTCATTTCTGGTAAGAAGAGTCACTATTGTGCTCCCATTGCCATACACAGTGCAAATAGCACTCGCGTCTGTTCCCAGCAAGTACAGTGTATTGGACTGAAGAGGAGCTACTGTTCTTGTCAGTTTCCTAAGCAGAGTTGAACTAGATATGGCCGTGTGTGTAGGAAGCACAGGTCTTTTGTTCTGAGCAAGCTCACTGTTCAGACCCCATAGGAAACACAGTAGAGTAGAAGAGTGCCCTTTTCTCAAAAGCAGAGTGTGTTTCTTGTAAGGCGAGCTAGCGTTTGTTTCCCAGTCCTAAATGGAGTTGAATCACATGCAGTTTTTGGTCCTACAAGCAAGAGTTTTTTTCTGGTAAGAAGAGTCACTATTGCGCTCCCATTGCCATACACAGTGCAAATAGCACTCGCGTCTGTTCCCAGCAAGTACAGTTATTGAACTGAAGAGGAGCTACTGTTCTTGTCAGTTTCTAAAGCAGAGTTGAACTAGATATGACCCGTGTGTGTAGGAAGCACAGTTCTTTTGTTCAGAGCAAGCTCACTGTTCGGACCCCATAGGAAACACAGTAGAGTAGAAGAATGCTCTTTTCTCAAAAGCAGAGTGTGTTTCCTGTAAGGCGAGCTAGTGTTTGTTTCCCAGTCAGAAATGGAGTTGAATCCCATGCAGTTTCGGGTCTTATGAGCAAGAGATTTTTTTCTGGTAAGAAGAGTCACTATTGAGCTCCCATTGCCATACACAGTGCAAATAGTACTCACGTCTGTTCCCAGCAAGTACAGTGGATTGGACTGATAGGAGCTACTGTTCTTGTCAGTTTCCTAAGCAGAGTTGAACTAGATATTGCCGTGTGTGTAGATAGCACAGTTCTTTTGTTCTGAGCAAGCTCACTGTTCGGACCCCATAGGAAACACAGTAGAGTAGAAGAGTGCTCTTTTTTCAAAAGCAGAGTGTGTTTCTTGTAAGGCGAGCTAGCATTTGTTTCCCAGTCCTAAATGGAGTTGAATGCCATGCAGTTTCTGGTCCTATGTCCTAGAGTTGTTTTCTGGTAAGAAGAGTCACTGTTGCGCTCCCATTGTCATACACAGGGCAAATAGCACTGGCTTCTGTTCCCAGCATGTACAGTGTATTGGACCGAAGAGGATCTACTGTTCTTGTCAGTTTCCTAAGCAGAATTGAATTAGATATAACCCGTGTGTGCAGGAAGCACAGTTCTTTTGTTCTGAGCAGGCTCACTGTTCTGGCCCTGTAAGAAACACACTAGAGTAGAAGAGTGCTCTTTTCTCAAAAGCAGAGTGAGTTTCGTGTAAGGTGAGCTGGCATTTGTTTCCCAGTTCTAAATGATGTTGAGTCACATGCATTTTTTGGTCCTACGAGCAAGGGTTGTTTTCTGGTAAGAAGAGTCACTATTGCGCTGCATTGCCATACACAGTACAAATAGCACTCGCTTCTGTTCCGAGCAAGTCAGTGTATTGGACTGAAGAGGAGCTACTGTTCTTGTCAGTTTCCTAAGCAGAATTGAACTAGATATGGCCCGTGTGTGTAGGAAGCACAGTTCTTTTGTTCTGAGCAAGCTCACTGTTCGGACCCCATAGGAAACACAGTAGAGTAGAAGAGTGTTCTCTCCTCAAAAGCAGGGTGTTTATTGAAAGGCGAGCTAGTGTTTGTTTCCCAGTCAGAAATGGAATTGAATCCCATTCAGTTTCTGGTCCTAGGAGCAAGAGTTTTTTTCTGGTAAGAATAGTCACTATTGAGCTCAAATTGCCTTACACAGTGAAAATAGCACTCACGTCTGTTCCCAGCAAATACAGTGTATTGGACTGAATAGGAGCTACTGTTCTTGTCAGTTTCCTAAGCAGAGTTGAACTAGATATGGCCCGTGTGTGTAGGAAGCACAGTTCTTTTGTTCTGAGCAAGCTCACTGTTTAGGCCCTATAGGAAACACAGTAGAGTAGAAGAGTGCTCTTTTCTCAAAATCAGAGTGTGTTTCTTGTAAGGCAAGCTAGCGTTTATTTCCCAGTTCTAAATGGAGTTGAATCACATGTAGTTTCTGGTCCTACGAGCAAGAGATGTTTTCTGGTAAGAAGAGTCACTATTGCGCTCCCATTGCCATACACAGTGCAAATAGCACTCCCGTCTGTTCCCAGCAAGTACAGTTATTGAACTGAAGAGGAGCTACTGTTCTTGTCAGTTTCCTAAGCAGAGTTGAACTAGGTATGGCCCGTGTGTGTAGGAAGCACAGTTCTTTTGTTCTGAGCAAGCTCACTGTTCTGGCCCTATAGAAAACACAGTAGAGTAGAAGAGGGCTCTTTTCTCAAAAGCAGCTGTGTTTCTTGTAAGGCGAGCTAGCGTTTGTTTCCCAGTCCTAAATGGAGTTGAATCACATGCAGTTTCTGGTCCTACGAGCAAGAGTTGTTTTCTGGTAAGAAGAGTCACTATTGCGCTCCCATTGCCATACACATTGAAAATAGCACTCGCGTCTGTTCCCAGCAAGTACAGTGTATTGAACTGAAGAGGATCTTCTGTTCTTGTCAGTTTCCTAAGCAGAGTTGAACTAGATATGGCCCGTGTGTGTATGAAGCACAGTTCTTTTGTTCAGAGCCAGCTCACTGTTCGGACCCCATAGGAAACACAGTAGAGTAGAAGAATGCTCCTTTCTCTAAAGCAGAGTGTGTTTCTTGTAAGGCGAGCTAGTGTTTGTTTCCCAGTCAGAAATGGAGTTGAATCCCATGCAGTTTCTGGTCCTACGAGCAAGAGTTTTTTTTCTGGTAATAAGAGTCACTATTGAGCTCCCATTGCCATACACAGTGCAAATAGCACTCGCGTCTGTTCCCAGCAAGTACACTTATTTAACTGAAGAGGAGCTACTGTTCTTGTCAGTTTCCAAAGCAGAGTTGAACTAGACATGGCCCGTGTGTGTAGGAAGCACAGTTCTTTTGTTCAGAGCAAGCTCACTGTTCGGACCCCATAGGAAACACAGTAGAGTAGAAGAGTGCTCTTTTCTCAAAAGCAGAGTGTGTTTCTTGTAAGGCAAGCTAGCGTTTTTTTCCCAGTCCTATATGGAGGTGAATCACATGCAGTTTCTGGTCCTAAGAGCAAGAGTTGTTTTCTGGTAAGAAGAGTCTCTATTGCGCTCCCATTGTCATACACAGGGCAAAGAGCACTGGCGTCTATTCCCTGCATGTACAGAAAATTGGACTGAAGAGCAGCTACTGTTCTTGTCAGTTTCCTAAGCAGAGTTGAACCAGATATGGCCCGTGTGTGTAGGAAACACAGTTCTTTTGTTCTGAGCAAGCTCACTGTTCGGACCCCATAGGAAACACAGTAGAGTAGAAGAGTGCCCTTTTATCAAAAGCAGAGTGTGTTTCTTGAAAGGCGAGCTAGTGTTTGTTTCCCAGTCAGAAATGGAGTTGAATCCCATGCAGTTTCCGGTCCTATGAGCAAGAGCTTTTTCTGGTAAGAAGAGTCACTATTGCGCTCCCATTGCCATACACACTGCAAATAGCACTGGCGTCTGTACCCAGCAAGTACAGTGTATTGGACTGAAGAGGATCTACTGTTCTTTTCAGTTTCCTAAGCAGAGATGAACTAGATATGGCCCGTGTGTGTAGGAAGCACAGTTCTTTGTTCTGAGCAAGCTCACTGTTCTGGCCCTATAGGAAACACAGTAGAGTAGAAGAGTGCTCTTTTCTCAAAAGCAGAGTGTGTTTCTTGTAAGGCGAGCTAGCATTTATTTCCCAGTTCTAAATGGAGTTGAATCACATGCAGTTTTTGGTCCGATGAGCAAGAGTTGTTTTCTGGTAAGGAATGTCACTATTTTGCTCTCATTGCCATACACAGTGCAAATTGCACTCGCGTCTGTTCCCAGCAAGTACAGTGTATTGGACTGAAGAAGAGCTACTTTTCTTCTCAGTTTCCTAAGCAGAGTTGAACTAGATATGGCCCGTGAGTGTAGGAAGTACAGTTCTTTTGTTCTGAGCAAGCTCACTGTTCTGGCCCTATAGGAAACACAGTAGAGTAGAAGAGTGCTCTTTTCTCAGAAGCAAGGTGTGTTTCTTGTAAGGTGAGCTACCGTTTGTTTCCCAGTCTTAAATGGAGTTGAATCACATGCAGTTTCTGGACGTACGAGCAAGAGTTGTTTTCTGATAAGAAGAGTCACTATTGCGCTCCCATTGCCATACACAGTGTAAATAGCACTCACGTCTGTTCCCAGCATGTACAGTGTACTGGACTGAAAAGGATCTATTGTTCTTGTCAGTTTCCTAAGCAAAACTGAACTAGATATGGCCGTGTATGTAGGAAGCACAGTTCTTTTGTTCTGAGCAAGCTCACTGTTCTGGCCTTATAGGAAACACAGTAGAGTAGAAGAGTGCTGTTTTCTCAAAAGCAGAGTGTGTTACTTGTAAGGCGAGCTAGCATTTGTTTCCCAGGCCTAAATGGAGTTGAATCACATGCCATTTCTGGTCCTACGAGCAAGAGTTTTTTCTGGTAATAAGTGTCAATTTGCCCTCCCATTGTCATACACTGGGCAAATAGCACTGGCGTCTGTTCCCAGCATGTACAGTGTATTGGACTGAAGAGGATCTTCTGTTCTTGTCAGGTTCCTAAGCAGAGTTGAACTAGATATGGCCCATGTGTGTAGGAAGCACAGTTCTTTTGTACTCAGCAAGCTCACTGTTCTGGCCCTATAGGAAACACAGTAGAGTAGAAGAGTGCTGTTTCCTCAAAAGCAGAGTGTGTTTCTTTTAAGGCGAGCTAGCGTTTGTTTCCCAGTCCTAAATGGAGTTGAATCACATGCAGTTTCTGGTCCTACGAGCAAGAGTTGTTTTCTGGTAAGGAAAGTCACTATTGTGCTCCCATTGCCATACACAGTGCAAATAGCACTCGCGTCTGTTCCCAGCAAGTACAGTGTATTGGACTGAAGAGGAGCTACTGTTCTTGTCAGTCTCCTAAGCAGAGTTGAACCAGATATGACACGTGTGTTTAGGAAGCACAGTTCTTTTGTTATGAGCAAGCTCACTATTTAAACCTAATAGGAAACACAGTAGAGTAGATGTGTGCCCTATTCTCAAAAGCAGAGTGTGTTTCTTGTAAGGCGAGATAGCGTTTGTTTCCCAATCTTAAATGGAGTTGAATCACATGCAGTTTCTGGTCCTACGAGCAAGAGTTGTTTTCTGGTAAGAAGAGTCACTATTGTGCTCCCATTGCCATACACAGTACAAATAGCACTTGCGTTTGTTTAACGCAAGTACAGTGTATTGGTCTGAAGAGGAGCTACTGTTCTTGTCAGGTGTTTAAGCAGAGTTGAACTAGATATGGCCCGTGTGTGTAGGAAACACAGTTCTTTGTTCTGAGCAAGCTCACTGTTCGAACCCCAGAGGAAACACAGTAGAGTAGAAGAGTGCCCTTTTCTCAAAAGCAAAGTGTGTTTCTTGTAAGGCCAGCTAGCATTTGTTTCCCTGTCCTAAATGGAGTTGAAATACACATGCAGTTTCTGGTCCTACGAGCAAGAGTTCATTTCTGGTAAGAAGAGTCACTATTGTGCTCCCATTGCCATACACAGTGCAAATAGCACTCGCGTCTGTTCCCAGCAAGTACAGTGTATTGGACTGAAGAGGAGCTACTGTTCTTGTCAGTTTCCTAAGCAGAGTTGAACTAGATATGGCCGTGTGTGTAGGAAGCACAGGTCTTTTGTTCTGAGCAAGCTCACTGTTCAGACCCCATAGGAAACACAGTAGAGTAGAAGAGTGCCCTTTTCTCAAAAGCAGAGTGTGTTTCTTGTAAGGCGAGCTAGCGTTTGTTTCCCAGTCCTAAATGGAGTTGAATCACATGCAGTTTTTGGTCCTACAAGCAAGAGTTTTTTTCTGGTAAGAAGAGTCACTATTGCGCTCCCATTGCCATACACAGTGCAAATAGCACTCGCGTCTGTTCCCAGCAAGTACAGTTATTGAACTGAAGAGGAGCTACTGTTCTTGTCAGTTTCTAAAGCAGAGTTGAACTAGATATGACCCGTGTGTGTAGGAAGCACAGTTCTTTTGTTCAGAGCAAGCTCACTGTTCGGACCCCATAGGAAACACAGTAGAGTAGAAGAATGCTCTTTTCTCAAAAGCAGAGTGTGTTTCCTGTAAGGCGAGCTAGTGTTTGTTTCCCAGTCAGAAATGGAGTTGAATCCCATGCAGTTTCGGGTCTTATGAGCAAGAGATTTTTTTCTGGTAAGAAGAGTCACTATTGAGCTCCCATTGCCATACACAGTGCAAATAGTACTCACGTCTGTTCCCAGCAAGTACAGTGGATTGGACTGATAGGAGCTACTGTTCTTGTCAGTTTCCTAAGCAGAGTTGAACTAGATATTGCCGTGTGTGTAGATAGCACAGTTCTTTTGTTCTGAGCAAGCTCACTGTTCGGACCCCATAGGAAACACAGTAGAGTAGAAGAGTGCTCTTTTTTCAAAAGCAGAGTGTGTTTCTTGTAAGGCGAGCTAGCATTTGTTTCCCAGTCCTAAATGGAGTTGAATGCCATGCAGTTTCTGGTCCTATGTCCTAGAGTTGTTTTCTGGTAAGAAGAGTCACTGTTGCGCTCCCATTGTCATACACAGGGCAAATAGCACTGGCTTCTGTTCCCAGCATGTACAGTGTATTGGACCGAAGAGGATCTACTGTTCTTGTCAGTTTCCTAAGCAGAATTGAATTAGATATAACCCGTGTGTGCAGGAAGCACAGTTCTTTTGTTCTGAGCAGGCTCACTGTTCTGGCCCTGTAAGAAACACACTAGAGTAGAAGAGTGCTCTTTTCTCAAAAGCAGAGTGAGTTTCGTGTAAGGTGAGCTAGCATTTGTTTCCCAGTTCTAAATGATATTGAGTCACATGCATTTTTTGGTCCTACGAGCAAGGGTTGTTTTCTGGTAAGAAGAGTCACTATTGCGCTGCATTGCCATACACAGTACAAATAGCACTCGCTTCTGTTCCGAGCAAGTCAGTGTATTGGACTGAAGAGGAGCTACTGTTCTTGTCAGTTTCCTAAGCAGAATTGAACTAGATATGGCCCGTGTGTGTAGGAAGCACAGTTCTTTTGTTCTGAGCAAGCTCACTGTTCGGACCCCATAGGAAACACAGTAGAGTAGAAGAGTGTTCTCTCCTCAAAAGCAGGGTGTTTATTGAAAGGCGAGCTAGTGTTTGTTTCCCAGTCAGAAATGGAATTGAATCCCATTCAGTTTCTGGTCCTAGGAGCAAGAGTTTTTTTCTGGTAAGAATAGTCACTATTGAGCTCAAATTGCCTTACACAGTGAAAATAGCACTCACGTCTGTTCCCAGCAAATACAGTGTATTGGACTGAATAGGAGCTACTGTTCTTGTCAGTTTCCTAAGCAGAGTTGAACTAGATATGGCCCGTGTGTGTAGGAAGCACAGTTCTTTTGTTCTGAGCAAGCTCACTGTTTAGGCCCTATAGGAAACACAGTAGAGTAGAAGAGTGCTCTTTTCTCAAAATCAGAGTGTGTTTCTTGTAAGGCAAGCTAGCGTTTATTTCCCAGTTCTAAATGGAGTTGAATCACATGTAGTTTCTGGTCCTACGAGCAAGAGATGTTTTCTGGTAAGAAGAGTCACTATTGCGCTCCCATTGCCATACACAGTGCAAATAGCACTCCCGTCTGTTCCCAGCAAGTACAGTTATTGAACTGAAGAGGAGCTACTGTTCTTGTCAGTTTCCTAAGCAGAGTTGAACTAGGTATGGCCCGTGTGTGTAGGAAGCACAGTTCTTTTGTTCTGAGCAAGCTCACTGTTCTGGCCCTATAGAAAACACAGTAGAGTAGAAGAGGGCTCTTTTCTCAAAAGCAGAGTGTGTTTCTTGTAAGGCGAGCTAGCGTTTGTTTCCCAGTCCTAAATGGAGTTGAATCACATGCAGTTTCTGGTCCTACGAGCAAGAGTTGTTTTCTGGTAAGAAGAGTCACTATTGCGCTCCCATTGCCATACACATTGAAAATAGCACTCGCGTCTGTTCCCAGCAAGTACAGTGTATTGAACTGAAGAGGATCTTCTGTTCTTGTCAGTTTCCTAAGCAGAGTTGAACTAGATATGGCCCGTGTGTGTATGAAGCACAGTTCTTTTGTTCAGAGCCAGCTCACTGTTCGGACCCCATAGGAAACACAGTAGAGTAGAAGAATGCTCCTTTCTCTAAAGCAGAGTGTGTTTCTTGTAAGGCGAGCTAGTGTTTGTTTCCCAGTCAGAAATGGAGTTGAATCCCATGCAGTTTCTGGTCCTACGAGCAAGAGTTTTTTTTCTGGTAATAAGAGTCACTATTGAGCTCCCATTGCCATACACAGTGCAAATAGCACTCGCGTCTGTTCCCAGCAAGTACACTTATTTAACTGAAGAGGAGCTACTGTTCTTGTCAGTTTCCAAAGCAGAGTTGAACTAGACATGGCCCGTGTGTGTAGGAAGCACAGTTCTTTTGTTCAGAGCAAGCTCACTGTTCGGACCCCATAGGAAACACAGTAGAGTAGAAGAGTGCTCTTTTCTCAAAAGCAGAGTGTGTTTCTTGTAAGGCAAGCTAGCGTTTTTTTCCCAGTCCTATATGGAGGTGAATCACATGCAGTTTCTGGTCCTAAGAGCAAGAGTTGTTTTCTGGTAAGAAGAGTCTCTATTGCGCTCCCATTGTCATACACAGGGCAAAGAGCACTGGCGTCTATTCCCTGCATGTACAGAAAATTGGACTGAAGAGCAGCTACTGTTCTTGTCAGTTTCCTAAGCAGAGTTGAACCAGATATGGCCCATGTGTGTAGGAAACACAGTTCTTTTGTTCTGAGCAAGCTCACTGTTCGGACCCCATAGGAAACACAGTAGAGTAGAAGAGTGCCCTTTTATCAAAAGCAGAGTGTGTTTCTTGAAAGGCGAGCTAGTGTTTGTTTCCCAGTCAGAAATGGAGTTGAATCCCATGCAGTTTCCGGTCCTATGAGCAAGAGCTTTTTCTGGTAAGAAGAGTCACTATTGCGCTCCCATTGCCATACACACTGCAAATAGCACTGGCGTCTGTACCCAGCAAGTACAGTGTATTGGACTGAAGAGGATCTACTGTTCTTTTCAGTTTCCTAAGCAGAGATGAACTAGATATGGCCCGTGTGTGTAGGAAGCACAGTTCTTTGTTCTGAGCAAGCTCACTGTTCTGGCCCTATAGGAAACACAGTAGAGTAGAAGAGTGCTCTTTTCTCAAAAGCAGAGTGTGTTTCTTGTAAGGCGAGCTAGCATTTATTTCCCAGTTCTAAATGGAGTTGAATCACATGCAGTTTTTGGTCCGATGAGCAAGAGTTGTTTTCTGGTAAGGAATGTCACTATTTTGCTCTCATTGCCATACACAGTGCAAATTGCACTCGCGTCTGTTCCCAGCAAGTACAGTGTATTGGACTGAAGAAGAGCTACTTTTCTTCTCAGTTTCCTAAGCAGAGTTGAACTAAATATGGCCCGTGAGTGTAGGAAGTACAGTTCTTTTGTTCTGAGCAAGCTCACTGTTCTGGCCCTATAGGAAACACAGTAGAGTAGAAGAGTGCTCTTTTCTCAGAAGCAAGGTGTGTTTCTTGTAAGGTGAGCTACCGTTTGTTTCCCAGTCTTAAATGGAGTTGAATCACATGCAGTTTCTGGACGTACGAGCAAGAGTTGTTTTCTGATAAGAAGAGTCACTATTGCGCTCCCATTGCCATACACAGTGTAAATAGCACTCACGTCTGTTCCCAGCATGTACAGTGTACTGGACTGAAAAGGATCTATTGTTCTTGTCAGTTTCCTAAGCAAAACTGAACTAGATATGGCCGTGTATGTAGGAAGCACATTTCTTTTGTTCTGAGCAAGCTCACTGTTCTGGCCTTATAGGAAACACAGTAGAGTAGAAGAGTGCTGTTTTCTCAAAAGCAGAGTGTGTTACTTGTAAGGCGAGCTAGCATTTGTTTCCCAGGCCTAAATGGAGTTGAATCACATGCCATTTCTGGTCCTACGAGCAAGAGTTTTTTCTGGTAATAAGTGTCAATTTGCCCTCCCATTGTCATACACTGGGCAAATAGCACTGGCGTCTGTTCCCAGCATGTACAGTGTATTGGACTGAAGAGGATCTTCTGTTCTTGTCAGGTTCCTAAGCAGAGTTGAACTAGATATGGCCCATGTGTGTAGGAAGCACAGTTCTTTTGTACTCAGCAAGCTCACTGTTCTGGCCCTATAGGAAACACAGTAGAGTAGAAGAGTGCTGTTTCCTCAAAAGCAGAGTGTGTTTCTTTTAAGGCGAGCTAGCGTTTGTTTCCCAGTCCTAAATGGAGTTGAATCACATGCAGTTTCTGGTCCTACGAGCAAGAGTTGTTTTCTGGTAAGGAAAGTCACTATTGTGCTCCCATTGCCATACACAGTGCAAATAGCACTCGCTTCTGTTCCCAGCAAGTACAGTGTATTGGACTGAAGAGGAGCTACTGTTCTTGTCAGTCTCCTAAGCAGAGTTGAACCAGATATGACACGTGTGTTTAGGAAGCACAGTTCTTTTGTTATGAGCAAGCTCACTATTTAAACCCCATAGGAAACACAGTAGAGTAGATGTGTGCCCTATTCTCAAAAGCAGAGTGTGTTTCTTGTAAGGCGAGATAGCGTTTGTTTCCCAATCTTAAATGGAGTTGAATCACATGCAGTTTCTGGTCCTACGAGCAAGAGTTGTTTTCTGGTAAGAAGAGTCACTATTGTGCTCCCATTGCCATACACAGTACAAATAGCACTTGCGTTTGTTTAACGCAAGTACAGTGTATTGGTCTGAAGAGGAGCTACTGTTCTTGTCAGGTGTTTAAGCAGAGTTGAACTAGATATGGCCCGTGTGTGTAGGAAACACAGTTCTTTGTTCTGAGCAAGCTCACTGTTCGAACCCCAGAGGAAACACAGTAGAGTAGAAGAGTGCCCTTTTCTCAAAAGCAAAGTGTGTTTCTTGTAAGGCCAGCTAGCATTTGTTTCCCTGTCCTAAATGGAGTTGAAATACACATGCAGTTTCTGGTCCTACGAGCAAGAGTTCATTTCTGGTAAGAAGAGTCACTATTGTGCTCCCATTGCCATACACAGTGCAAATAGCACTCGCGTCTGTTCCCAGCAAGTACAGTGTATTGGACTGAAGAGGAGCTACTGTTCTTGTCAGTTTCCTAAGCAGAGTTGAACTAGATATGGCCGTGTGTGTAGGAAGCACAGGTCTTTTGTTCTGAGCAAGCTCACTGTTCAGACCCCATAGGAAACACAGTAGAGTAGAAGAGTGCCCTTTTCTCAAAAGCAGAGTGTGTTTCTTGTAAGGCGAGCCAGCGTTTGTTTCCCAGTCCTAAATGGAGTTGAATCACATGCATTTCTGGTCCTATGAGCAAGAGTTGTTTTCTGGTTAGGAAAGTCACTATTGTGCTCCCATTGCCATACATAGTGCAAATAGCACTCTCGTCTGTTCCCAGCAAGTACAGTGTATTGGACTGAAGAGGAGCTACTGTTCCTGTCATTTTCCTAAGAGGAGTTGAACTAGATAGGCCCCGTGTGTGTAGAAAGCACAGTTCTTTTGTTCTGAGAAAACACACTGTGCGGACACCACAGGAAACACAGTAGAGTAGATGAGTGCACTTTTCTCAAAATTAGATTGTGTTTCTTAAAAGTTGAGCTAGTATTTGCTTCCCAGTCAGAAATGGAGTTGAATCCCATGCAGTTTCTGGCCTATGAGCAAGAGTTTTTTTCTGGTAAGAAGAGTCACTATTGTACTCCCATTGCCATACACAGTGCAAATAGCACTGGCGTCTGTTCCCAGCAAGTACAGTGTATTGGACTGAAGAGCAGCTACTGTTCTTGTCTGTTTTCTAACAGTGTTGAACTAGATATGGCCCGTGTGTGTAGGAAGCACAGTTCTTTTTTTTGAGCAAGCTCACTGTTCGGACACCATAGGAAACACAGTAGAGTAGAAAAGTGCTCTTTTCTCAAAAGCAGATTGTGTTTCTTGTATGGCAAAGCTAGCATTTGTTTCCCAGTCCTAAATGGAGTTGAATCACATGCAGTTTCTGGTCCTACGAGCAAGAGTTGTTTTCTGGTAAGAAGAGTCACTATTGCGCTCCCATTTTCATACACAAGGCAAATAGCACTGGTGTCTGTTCCCAGCATGTGCAGTGTATTTGACTGAAGAGGGTATACTGTTCTTGTCAGTTTCCTAAGCTGAATTGAACTAGATATGGCGCGTGTGTGTGAAGCACAGTTCTTTTGTTCTGAGCAAGCTCACTGTTCGGACACCATAGGAAACACAGTAGAGTAGAAGAGTGCTTTTTTCTCAAAAGCAGAGTGTGTTTCTTGTAAGGCAAGCTAGCGTTTTTTTCTCAGTACTATATGGAGGTGAATCACATGCAGTTTCTGGTCCCAAGAGCAAGAGTTGTTTTCTGGTAAGAAGAGTCACTATTGCGCTCCCATTGTCATACACAGGGCAAATAGCACTGGCGTCTATTCCCTGCATGTACAGAGAATTGGACTTAAGAGGAGCTACTGTTCCTGTCAGTTTCCTAAGCAGAGTTGAACCAGATATGGCCCGTGTGTGTAGGAAGCACAGTTCTTTTGTTCTGAGCAAGCTCCATGTTCTGGCCCTATAGTAAACACAGTAGAGTAGAGGAGTGCTCTTTTCTCAAAAGCAGAGTGTGTTTCTTGTAAGGTGAGCTAGCGTTTGTTTCCCAGTCCTAAATGCAGTTGAATCACATGCAGTTTCTGGACCTATGAGCAAGAGCTGTTTTCTGATAAGAAGAGTCACTATTGTGCTCCCATTGCCATACACAGTGCAAATAGCACTCACGTCTGTTCCCTGCAAGTACAGTGTATTGGACTGAAGAGGAGCTACTGTTCTTGTGAGTTTCCTAAGTAGAGTTGAACTAGATATGGCCCCTGTGTGTAGGAAGCACAGTTCTTTTGTTCTGAGCAAGCTCACTGTTCGGACCCCATAGTAAAAACAGTAGAGTAGAAAAGTGCACCTTCCTCAAAAGCAGAGTGTGCTACTTGTAAGGCGAGCTAGCGTTTGTTTCCCAGTCCTAAATGGAGTTGAGACACATGCAGTTTTTGGTCCTACGAGCAAGAGTAGTTTCCTGGTAAGAAGAGTCACTATTGGGCTCCCATTGCCATACACAGTACAAATAGCACTCGCGTCTGTTCCCAGCAAGTACAGTGTATTGGACTGAAGAGGAGCTACTGTTCTTGTCAGTTTCCTAAGGAGAATTGAACTAGATATGGCCCGTGAGTGTAGGAAGCACAGTTCTTTTGTTCTGAGCAAGCTCCATGTTCTGGCCCTATTGTAAACACAGTAGAGTATAAGAGTGCTCTTTTCTCAAAAGCAGAGTGTGTTACTTGTAAGGTGAGCAAGCGTTTGTTTCCCAGACCTAAATGGAGTTGAATCACATGCATTTTCTGGTCCTACGAGCAAGAGTTTCTTCTGGGAATAAGAGTCACTTTTGCACTCCAATTGTCATACACTGGGCAAATAGCACTTGGGTCTGTTCCCAGCATGTACAGTGTATTGAACTGAAGAGGATCTACTGTTCTTGTCAGGTTCCTAAGCAGAGTTGAACTAGATATTGCCCATGTGTGTAGGAAGCACAGTTCTTTTGTACTCAGCAAGCTCACTGTTCTGGCCCTATAGGAAACACAGTAGAGTAGAAGAGTGCTCTTTCCTCAAAAGCAGAGTGTGTTTCTTGTAAGGCGAGCTAGCGATTGTTTACCAGTCCTAAATGGACTTGAATCACATGCAGTTTCAGGTCCTAGGAGCAAGAGTTGTTTTCTGGTAAGGAAAGTCACTATTGCGCTCCCTTTGCCATATGCAGTGCAAATAGCACTCACCTCTGTTCCCAGCAAGTACAGTGTATTTGACTGAAGAGGATCTACTGTTCTTGTCAGGTTCCTAAGCAGAGTTGAACTAGATATGGCCCGTGAGTGTAGGAAGCACAGTTCTTTTGTTCTGAGCAAACTCACTGTTCTGGCCCTCTAGAAAACACAGTAGAGTAGAAAAGTGCTCTTTTCTAAAAAGCAGAGTGTGTTTCTTGTAAGGCGAGCTAGCGTTTATTTCCCAGTCCTAAATGGAGTTGAAATACACATGCAGTTTCTGGTTCTACGAGCAAGAGTTGTTTTCTGGTAAGAAGAGTCACTAATGCGCTCCCTTTGCCATACACAGTGCAAATAGCACTCACGTCTTTTCCCAGCAAGTACAGTGTATTGGACTGAAGAGGAGCTACTGTTCTTGTCAGTTTCCTAAGCAGAATTGAACTAGATATGGCACGTGTGTGTAGGAAGCACAGTTCTTTTGTTCTGAGCAAGCTCACTGTTCTGGCCCTATAGGAAACACAGTGGAGTAGAAGAGTGCTCTTTTCTCAAAAGCAGAGTGTGTTTCTTGTAAGGCGAGCTAGCGTTTATTTCCCAGTCCTAAATGGAGTTGAATCACATGCATTTCTGGTCCTTAGAGCAAGAGTTGTTTTCTGGTAAGGAAAGTCACTTTTGCGCTCCCATAGCCATACACAGTGCAAATAGCACTCGCGTCTGTTCCCAGCAAGTACAGTGTATTTGACTGAAGAGGATCTATTGTTCTTGTCAGGTTCCTAAGCAGAGTTGAACTAGATATGGCCCGTGAGTGTAGGAAGCACAGTTCTTTTGTTCTGAGCAAGCTCACTGTTCTGGCCCTCTAGGAAACACAGTAGAGTAGAAAAGTGCTCTTTTGTCAAAAGCAGAGTGTGTTTCTTGTAAGGTAAGCTAGCGTTTGTTTCTCAGTCCTAAATGGAGTTCAATCAAATGCAGTTTTTGGTCCTACGAGAAAGAGTTGTTTTTTCTTAAGAAGAGTCACGATTTGCGCTCCCACTGCCATACACAGTACAAATAGCACTCCCCTTTGTTCCCAGCAAGTACAGTGTATTGGACTGAAGAGGAGCTACTGTTCTTGACAGTTTGCTAAGCAGAGTTGAACTAGATATGGCGCGTGTTTGTAGGAAGCACAGTTCTTTTGTTCTGAGCAAGCTCACTGTTCTGACCCCTTAGGAAACACAGTATAGTAGGTGAGTGCTCTTTTCTCAAAAGCAGAGTGTGTTTCTTGTAAGGCAAGCTAGCGTTTATTTCCCAGTCCTATATGGAGTTGAATCCCATGCAGTTTGTGGTCCTACGAGCAAGAGTTGTTTTCTGGTAAGAAGAGTAACTATTGTGCTCCCTTGTCATACACAGGGCTAATAGCACTGGCGTCTATTCCCAGCAATTACAGTGTATTGGACTGAAGAGGAGCTGCTGTTCTTGTAGGTTTCCTAAGCAGAGTTGAACCAGATATGGCCCGTGTGTGTAGGCAGCACAGTTCTTTTGTTCTGAGCAAGCTCACTGTTCGGACCCCATAGGAAACACAGTAGAGTAGAAGAGTGCCCTTTTATCAAAAGCAGAGTGTGTTTCCTGAAAGGCGAGCTAGTGTTTGTTTCCCAGTCAGAAATGGAGTTGAATCCCATGCAGTTTCTGGTCCTACAAGCAAGAACTTTTTCTGGTAAGAAGAGTCACTATTGCGCTCCCATTGCCATACACACTGCAAATAGCCCTTGCGTCTGTTCCCAGAAAGTACAGTGTATTGGACTGAAGAGGATCTACTGTTCCTTTCAGTTTCCTAAGCAGAGTTGAACTAGATATGGCCCGTGTGTGTAGGAAGCACAGTTCTTTTGTTCTGAGCAAGCTCACTCTTCTGGCCCTATAGGAAACACAGTAGAGTAGAAGAGTGCTCTTTTCTCAAAAGCAGAGTGTGTTTCTTGTAAGGCGAGCTAGCATTTATTTCCCAGAACTAAATGGAGTTGAATCACATGCAGTTTTTGGTCTTATGAGCAATAGTTGTTTTCTGGTAAGGAAAGTCACTATTGTGCTCTCATTGCCATACACAGTAAAAATAGCACTCCCCTTTGTTCCCAACAAGTACAGTGTATTTTACTGAAGAGGAGCTACTGTTCTTGTCAGTTTCCTAAGGAGAGTTGAACTAGATATGGCACGTGTGTGTAGGAAGCACAGTTCTTTTTTTCTGAGCAAGGTCACTCTTCGGACCCCATAGAAAACACAGTAGTTAGAAGAGTGCTTTTTTCTCAAAAGCAAAGTGTGTTTCTTGTAACGTGAGCTAGCATTATTTTCCAAGTCCTAAATGGAGTTTAATCACATGCAGTTTCTGGTCCTACGAGCAAGAGTTGTTTTCTGGTATGAAGAGTCACTATTGTGCTCCCATTGCCATACACAGGGCAAATAGCACTGGCGTCTGTTCCCAGCATGTACAGTGTATTAGACTGAAGAGGTTCTACTGTTCTTATCAGTTTCCTAAGCAGAATTGAACTAGATATGGCCCGTGTGTGTAGGAAGCACAGTTCATTTGTTCTCAGCAAGCTCACTGTTCTGGCCCTATAGGAAACACAGTAGAGTAGAAGAGTGCTCTTTACTCAAAAGCAGAGTGTGTTTCATGTATGGCGAGCTAGCGTTTGTTTCCCAGTCCTAAATGGAGTTGAATCAAATGCAGTTTTTGGTCCTACGAGAAAGAGTTGTTTTCTGGTAAGAAGAGTCACTATTGCGCTCCCATTGCCATACACAGTACAAATAGCACTCCCGTTTGTTCCCAGCAAGTACAGTGTATTGGACTGTAGAGGAGCTACTGTTCTTGTCAGTTTCCTAAGCATAGTTGAACTAGATATGGCCCGTGTGTGTAGGAAGCACAGTTCTTTTGTTCTGAGCAAGCTCACTGTTCGAACTCCATAGGAAACACAGTAGAGTAGAAGAGTGCTCTTTTCTCAAAAGCAGAGTGTGTTTCTTGTAAGGCAAGCTAGCCTTTGTTTCCCAGTCCTAAATGGAGTTGAAATATACATGCAGTTTCTGGTCCTATGCTCTAGAGTTGTTTTCTGGTAAGAAGAGTCACTATTGTGCTCCCTTTGCCATACAGAGTGCAAATAGCACTCGCGTCTGTTCCCAGCAAGTTCAGTGTATTGGACTGAAGAGGAGCTACTATTCTTGTCAGTTTCCTAAGCAGAATTGAACTAGATATGGCCCGTGTATGTATGAAGCACATTTCTTTTGTTCTGAGCAAGCTCAGTGTTCTGGCCCTATAGGAAACACAGTTGTTTAGAAGAGTGCTCTTTTCTGAAAAGCAGAGTGTGTTTCTTGTAAGGCGAGCTAGTGTTTGTTTCCCAGTCGTAAATGGAGTTCAAATACACATGCAGTTTCTGGTCCTACGAGCAAGAGTTGTTTTCTGGTTAGAAGAGTCACTATTGTGCTCCCTTTCCCATACACAGTGCAAATAGCCCTCGCGTCTGTTCCCAGCAAGTACAGTGTATTGGACCGTAGAGGAGCTACTGTTCTTGTCAGTTTCCTAAGCACAGTTGAACTAGATATGGCCCGTGTGTGTAGGAAGCACAGTTCTTTTGGTCTCAGCAAGCTCACTGTGCGGACCCCATAGAAAACACAGTAGAGTAGAAGAGTGCTCTTTTCTCAAAAGCAAAGTGTGTTTCTTGTAAGGCGAGCTAGCATTTGTTTCCAAGTCCTAAATGGAGTTGAATCACATGCATTTTCTGGTCCTACGAGCAAGAGTTGTTTTCTGGTAAGAAGAGTCACTCTTGTGCTCCCATTGTCATACACAGGGCATATAGCACTGTCATCTGTTCCCAGCATGTACAGTGTATTAGACTGAAGCGGATCTACTGTTCTTGTCAGTTTCCTAAGAAGAGTTGAACTAGATATGACCCGTGTGTGTAGGAAGCACAGTTCATTTGTTCTCAGCAAGCTCACTGTTCTGGCCCTATAGGAAACACAGTAGAGTAGAAGAGTGCTCTTTCCTCAAAAGCAGAGTGTGTTTCTAGTAAGGCGAGCTAGTGTTTGTTTCCCAGTCCTAAATGGAGTTGAATCACATGCAGTATCAGTTCCTATGAGCAAGAGTTGTTTTCTGGTAAGGAAAGTCACTATCACGCTCCCATTGCCATACACAGTGCAAATAGCACTCGCGTCTGTTCCCAGCAAGTACAGTGTATTGGACTGTTGAGGAGCTACTGTTCTTGTCAAAGTCCTAAGCAGAGTTGAATTAGATATGGCCCGTGTGTTTAGGAAGCACAGTTCTTTTGTTCTGAGCAAGCTCACTGTTTGGACCCAATAGGAAACACAGTAGAGTAGATGTGTGCCCTATTCTCAAAAGTAGAGCGTGTTTCTTGTTAGGCGAGCTAACGTTTGTTTCCCAGTCCAAAATGGAGTTGAATAACATGCAGTTTCTGGTCCTACGAGCAAGTGTTTTTTCTGGTAATAAGAGTCACTATTGCGCTCCCATTGTCATACACAGGGCAAATAGCACTTGGGTCTGTTCCTAGCATGTACAGTGTATTGGACTGAAGAGGATCTACTGTTCTTGTCAGGATCCTAAGCAGAGTTGAACTAGATATGGCCCATGTGTGTAGGAAGCATAGTTCTTTTGTTCTGAGCAAGCTCACTGTTCTGGCGCTTTAGGAAACACAGTAGAGTAGAAGAGTGCTCTTTTCTCAAAAGCAGAGTGTGTTTCTTGTAAGGCGAGCTAGCGTTTGTTTCCCAGTCCTAAATGGAGTTGAATCAAATGCAGTTTTTGGTCCTATGAGCAAGAGTTGTTTTCTGGTAAGAAGAGTCACAATTGCGCTCCCATTTCCATACAAAGTTCAAATAGCACTCGGGTCTGTTCCCAGCAAGTACAGTGTATTGGACTGAAGAGGAGCTACTGTTCTTGTCAGTTTCCTAAGCAGAGTTGAACTAGATATGGCCCGTGTGTGTAGGAAGCACAGTTCTTTTGTCTGAGCAATCTCACTGTGCGAACCACATAGGAAACACAGTAGAGTAGAAGAGTGCTCTTTTCTTAAAAGCAAAGTGTGTTTCTTGTAAGGCGTGCTAGCGTTTTTTTCCCAGACCTAAATGGAGTTGAAATACACATGCAGTTTCTGGTCCTTTGAGATAGTGTTGTTTTCTGGTAAGAAGAGTCACTATTCAGCTCCCTTTGCCATACACGGTGCAAATAGCACTCAAGTCTGTTCCCACCAAGTACACTGTATTGGACTGAAGAGGAGCTACTGTTCTTGTCAGTTTCCTAAGCAGAATTGAACTAGATATGGCCCGTGTGTGTAGGAAGCACAGTTCTTTTGTTCTGAGCAAGCTCACTGTTTGGACCCCATAGGAAACACAGTAGAGTAGATGTGTGCCCTATTCTCAAAAGCAGAGCGTGTTTCTTGTAAGGCGAGCTAGCGTTTGTTTCCCAGTCCTAAATGGAGTTGAATCACATGAAGTTTCGGGTCCTACGAGCAAGAGTTTTTTCTGGTAATAAGATTCACTATTGCGCTCCCATTGTCATACACAGGGTAATAGCACTGGGGTCTGTTCCTAGCATGTACAGTGTATTTGACTGAAGAGGATCTACTGTTCTTGTCAGGATCCTAAGCAGATTTGAACTAGATTTTGCTCATGTTTGTAGGAAGCATAGTTCTTTTGTACTCAGCAAGCTCACTGTTCTGGCCCTATAGGAAACACAGTAGAGTAGAAGATTGCTCTTTCCACAAAAGCAGAGTGTGTTTCTTGTAATTCGAGCTAGCGTTTGTTTCCCAGTCCTAAATGGAGTTGAATCACATGCTGTTTCTATTCCTACGAGCAAGAATTGTTTTGTGGTAAGAAGAGTCACTATTGCGCTCCCATTGTCATACACAGTGCAAATAGCACTGGCGTCTGTTACCAGCAAGTACAGTGTATTGGACTGAAGAGGATCTACTGTTCCTGTCAGTTTCCTAAGCAGAATTGAACTAGATATGGCCCGTGTGTGTAGGAAGCACAGTTCTTTTTTTCTGAGCAAACTCACTGTTCTGGCGCTATAGGAAACAAAGTAGAGTAGAAGAGTGCTCTTTCCTCAAAAGCAGAATGTGTTTCTTGTAAGGTGATCTAGCGTTTGTTTCCCAGTCCTAAATGGAGTTGAATCACATGCAGTTTCTGGTCCTATGAGCAAGAGTTGTTTTCTGGTAAGAAGAGTCACTATTGCGCTCCCATTGCCGTACACAGTGCAAATCGCCCTGGCGTTTGTTCCCAGCATGTACAGTGTATTGGACTGAAGAGGATCTACTATTCTTGTCAGTTTACTAAGCAGAATTGAACTAGATATGGCCGTGTGTAGGAAGCACAATTCTTTGGTTCTGGGCAAGCTCACTCTTCTGGCACTGTAGGAAACACAGTAGAGTAGAAGAGTGCTCTTTTCTCAAAAGCAGAGTGTGTTTCTTGTAAGGTGAGCTAGAGTTTGTTTCCCAGTCCTAAATGGAGTTGAATCAAATACAGTTTTTGTTCCTTCGAGCAAGAGTTGTTTTCTGGTAAGAAGAGTCACTATTAAGCTCCCATTGCCATACAAAGTGTAAATAGCACTCGCGTCTGTTCCCAGCAAGTACAGTGTATTGGACTGAAGAGGAGCTACTGTTCTTGTCAGTTTCCTAAGCAGAGTTGAACTAGATATGGACAGTGTGTGTAGGAAGCACAGTTCTTTTGTTTTGAGCAAGCTCACTGATCGAGCAACATAGAAAACACAGTAGAGTAGAAGAGTGATCTTTTCTCAAAAGCAAAGTGTGTTTCTTGTAAGGCGAGCTAGCGTATTTTCCCAGTCCTAAATGGAGTTGAAATACACATGCAGTTTCTGGTCCTATGAGATAGAGTTGTTTTCTGTTAAGAAGAGTCACTATTCAGCTCCCTTTGCCATACACAGTGCAAATAGCACTCGCGTCTGTTCCCAGCAAGTACAGTGTATTGGACTGAATAGGAGCTACTGTTGTTGTCAGTTTCCTAAGCAGAGTTGAACTAGATATGGCCGTGTGTGTAGGAAGCACAATTCTTTTGTTCTGAGCAAGCTCACTGTTCTGGCGCTATAGGAAACACAGTAGAGAAGAAGAGTGCTCTTCCTCTAAAGCAGATTGTGTTTCTTGTAAGGCGAGCTAGCGTTTGTTTCCCAGTCCTAAATGGAGTTGAATCACATGCAGTTTTTGGTCTTACACGCAAGAGTTGCTTTCTGGTAAGAAGAGTCACTATTGCACTCCCATTGCCATATACAGTGCAAATAGCACTCGCATCTGTTCCCAGCAAGTACAGTGTATGGGACTGAAGAGGAGCTACTTCTCTTGTCAGTTTCCTAAGCAGAGTTGAACTAGATATGGCCCGGATATAGGAAGCACAGTTCTTTTGTTCTGAGCAAGCTCTCTGTTCGGACCCCATAGGAAAGACAGTAGAGTAGAAGAGTGCTCTTTTCTCAAAAGCAGAGTGTGTTTCTTGTAAGGCGAGCTAGCGTTTGTTTCCCAGTCCTAAATGGAGTTAAATCCATGCAGTTTCTGGTCCTACGAGCAAGAGTTGTTTTTTGGTAAGAAGAGTCACTATTGCGCTCCCATTGCTGTATGCAGAGCAAATAGCACTAGCGTCTGTTCCCAGCAAGTACAGTGTATTGGACTGAAGAGGAGCTACTATTCTTGACAGTTTCCTAAGCAGAATTGAACTAGATATGGCCGTGTGTGTAGGAAGCACAGTTCATTTGTTCTGAGCAAGCTCAATGTTTTGGCCCTATAGGAAACACAAAAGATTAGAAGAGTGCTCTTTTCTCAAAAGCAGAGTGTGTTTCTTGTAAGGCGAGCTAGCGTTTGTTTCCCAATCCTAAATGGAGTTGAATTGCATGCAGATTCTGGTCCTATGAGCAAGAGTTGTTTTCTGGTAAGAAGAGTCACTATTGCACTCCCATTGTCATACACAGGACAAACAGCACTGGCTTCTGTTCCCAGCAATTACACTGTATTGGACTGAGGAGGATCTACTGTTCTTGTCAGTTTCCTAAGCAGAGTTGAACTAGATATGGCCGTGTGTGTAGGAAGCACAGTTCTTTTGTTCTGAGCAAGCTCACTATTCTGGCCCTAAAGGAAACACAGTAGAGTAGAAGAGTGCTCTTTTCTCAAAAGCATAGTGTGTTTCTTGTAAGGCAAGCTAGCGTTTGTTTCCCTGTCCTAAATGGAGTTGAATCACATGCAGTTTGCTGTCCTAAGGGCAAGAGTTATTTTCTGGTAAGAAGAGTCACTATTGCGCTCCCATTGTCATACACAGGGCAAATAGAACTGGCGTCTGTTCCCAGCATGTACAGTGTATTGGACTGAAGAGGATCTACTGTTCTTGTCAGTTTCCTAAGCAGAATTGAAGTAGATATGGCCGTGTGTGTGTAGGAAGCACAGTTCTTTTGTTCTGAGCAAGCTCACTGTTCTGGCCATAAAGGAAACACAGTAGAGTAGAAGAGTGCTCTTTTCTCAAAAGCAGAGAATGTTTCTTGTAAGGAGAGCTAGCTTTTGTTTCCAAGTCCTAAATGGAGTTGAATCCCATTCAGTTTCTGGTCCTACGAGCAAGAGTTGTTTTCTGGTAAGAAGGGTAACTATTGTGCTCCCATTGCCATACACAGTGCAAATAGCACTTGCGTCTGTTCCCAGCAAGTACAGTGTATTGGATTGAAGAGGAGCTACTGTTCTTGTCAGTTTCCTAAGCACAGTTAAACTAGATATGAACCGTGTGTAGGAAGCACAGTTCTTTTTTTCTGAGCAAGCTCACTATTCTGGCCCTATAGGAAACACAGTAGAGTAGAAGAGTGCTCTTTTCTCAAAAGCAGAGTGTGTTCCTTGTAAGGCACGCTAGCGTTTGTTTCCCAGTCCTAAATGGGGTTGAATCACATGCAGTTTCTGGTCCTACGAGCAAGAGTTGTTTTCTGGTAAGAAGAGACACTATTGTGCTCCCATTGTCATACACAGGGCAAATAGCACTCGAGTCTGTTCCCAGCAAGTACAGTGTATTGGACTGAAGAGGATCTACTGTTCTTGTCAGTTTCCTAAACAGAATTGAACTAGATATGGCCATGTGTGTAGGAAGCACAGTTCTTTTGTTCTGAGCAAGCTCACTATTCTGGCCCTATAGGAAACACAGTAGAGTAGAAGAGTGCTCTTTTCTCAAAAGCAGAGTGTGTTTCTTGTAAGGCGAGCTAGCGTTTGTTTCCCAGTCCTAAATGCAGTTGAATCACATGCAGTTTCTGGTCCTAAGAGCAAGAGATGTTTTGTGGTAAAAAGAGTCACTATTGTGCTCCCATTGCTATACACAGTGCAAATAGCACTGGCGTCTGTTCCCAGTAAGTACAGTGTATTGGACTGAAGAGGAGCTACTTCTCTTGTCAGTTTCCTAAGCAGAGTTGAACTAGATATTGCCCGGGTGTAGGAAGCACAGTTCTTTTGTTCTGAGCAAGTTCTCTCTTTGGACCCCATAGGAAAAACAGTAGAGTAGAAGAGTGCTCTTTCTCAAAGCAGAGTGTGTTTCTGGTAAGGCGAGCTAGCGTTTGTTTCCCAGTCCTAAATGGAGTTGAATCACATGCAGTTTCTGGTCCTACGAGCAAGAGTGTTTTCTGGTAAGAAGAGTCACACTTGTGCTCCCATTGTCATACACAGGGCAAATAGCACTGGAGTCTGTTCCCAGCAAGTACAGTGTATTGGACTGAAGAGGAGCTACTGTTCTTGTCAGTTTCCTAAGCAGAGTTGAACTAGATATGGCCCCTGTGTGTGTAGGATGCACAGTTGTTTTGTTCTGAGCAAGGTCACTGTTCGGACCCCATAGAAAACACAGTAGAGTAGAAGAGTGCTCTTTTCTCAAAAGCAGAGAGTGTTTCTTGTAAGGCGAGCTAGTGTTTTTTTCCCAGTCATAAATGGAGTTGAATCTTATGCAGTTTCTGGTCCTACGAGCAAGAGTTGTTTTCTGGTAAGAAGAGTCACTATTGCGCTCCCATTGTCATACACAGTGCAAATAGCACTCGCATCTGTTCCCAGCAAGTACAGTGTATTGGACTGAAGAGGAGCTACTTTTCTTGTCAGTTTCCTAAGCAGAGTTGAACTAGATATGGCTCGTGTGTGTAGGAAGCACAGTTGTTTTGTTCTGAGCAAGCTCACTGTTCGGACCCCATTGAAACCCAGAAGAGTAGAACAGTGCTCTTTTCTCAAAAGCAGAGTGTGTTTCTTGTAAGGCAAGCTAGCGCTGGTTTCCCAGTCCTAAATGGAGTTGAATTACATGCAGTTTCGGGCACTATGAGCAAGAGTTGTTTTCTCGTAAGAAGAGTCACTATTGCACTCCAATTGTCATACACAGGGCAAATAGCACTGGCGTCTATTCCAGGCAAGTACAGTGTATTGGACTGAAGAGGATCTACTATTCTTGACAGTTTCCTAAGCAGAATTTAACTAGATATGGCCGTGTGTGTAGGAAGCACAGTTCTTTTGTTCTGAGCAAGCTCACTGTTTTGGCCCTATAGGAAACACAATAGAGTAGAAGAGTGCTCTTTTCTCAAAAGCAGAGTGTGTTTCTTGTAAGGCGAGCTAGCGTTTGTTTCCCAGTGCTAAATGGAGTTGAATCACATGCAGTTTTTGGTGCTACAAGCAAGAGTTGTTTTCCGGTAAGGAAAATCACTATTGTGCTCCCATTGCCATACACAGTGCAAATAGCACTCTCATCTGTTCCCAGCAAGTACAGTGTATTGGACTGAAAAGGAGCTACTGTTCTTGTCAGTTTCCTAAGCTGAGTTGAACTAGATATGGCCCGTGTGTGTAGGAAGCACAGTTCGTTTGTTCTGAGCAAGCTCACTATTTGGACCCCATAGGAAACACAGTAGAGAAGAAGAGTGCCCTTTTCTCAGAAGCAGAGTTTGTTTCTTGTAAGGCGAGCTAGTGTTTGCTTCCCAATCCTAAATGGAGTTGAATTCCATGCAGTTTTTGGTCCGAAGAGCAAGAGTTGTTTTCTGTTAAGAAGAGTCACTATTGTGCTCCCATTGTCATACACAGGGGAAACAGCACTGGCGTCTGTTCCCAGCAAGTACACTGTATTGGACTGAGGAGGATCTACTGTTCTTGTGAGTTTCATAAGCAGAGTTGAACTAGATATGGCCGTGTGTGTAGGAAGCACAATTCTTTTGTTCTGAGCAAGCTCACTATTCTGGCCCTAAAGAAAACACAGTAGAGTAGAACAGTGCTCTTTTCTCAAAAGCATAGTGTGTTTCTTGTAAGGCGAGGTAGCGTTTGTTTCCCTGTCCTAAATGGAGTTGAATCACATGCAGTTTCTGGTCCTATGAGCAAGAGTTGTTTTCTGGTAAGAAGAGTCACTATTGCACTCCCATTGTCATACACAGGGCAAATAGAACTGGCGTCTGTTCCAGGCAAGTACAGTGTATTGGACTGAAGAGGATCTACTATTCTTGACAGTTTCCTAAGCAGAATTTAACTAGATATGGCAGTGTGTGTAGGAAGCACAGTTCTTTTGTTCTGAGCAAGCTCACTGTTTTGGCCCTATAGGAAACACAAAAGATTAGAAGAGTGCTCTTTTCTCAAAAGCAGAGTGTGTTTCTTGTAAGGCGAGCTCGAGTTTGTTTCCCCGTCCTAAATGGAGTTGAATCACATGTAGTTTTTGGTCCTAGGAGCAAGAGTTGTTTTCTGGTAAGGAAAATCACTATTGCGCTCCCATTGCCATACACAGTGCAAATAGCACTGGCGTCGGTTCCCAGCAAGTACAGTCTATTGGACTGAAGAGGAGCTACTCTTCTTGTCAATTTCCTAAGCAGAGTTGAACTAGATATGGTCTGCGTGTGTAGGAAGCACAGTTCTTTTGTTCTGAGCAAGCTCACTGTTCGGACCCCATAGGAAACCCAGTAGAGTAGAAGAGTGCCCTTTTCTCAGAAGCAGAGTGTGTTTCTTGTGAGGCAAGCTAGCGTTTGTTTCCCAATCCGAAATGAAGTTGAATCCCATGCAGTTTCTGGTCCTACGAGCAAGAGTTGTTTTCTGGTAAGAGGAGTCACTATTGTGCTCCCCTTGTCATACACAGGGCAAACAGCACTGGCGTCTGTTCCGAGCAAGTACGCTGTATTGGACTGAAGAGGATCTACTGTTCTTGTCAGTTTCATAAGCAGAGTTGAACTAGATATGGCCATGTGTGCAGGAAGCACAGTTCTTTTGTTCTGAGCAAGCTCACTGTTCTGGCCATAAAGGAAACACAGTAGAGTAGAAGAGTGCTCTTTTCTCAAAAGCAGAGTACGTTTCTTGTAAGGAGAGCTAGCTTTTGTTTCCCAGTCCTAAATGGAGTTGAAATACACATGCAGTTTCCGGTCCTACGAGCAAAAGTTGTTTTCTGGTTAGAAGAGTCACTATTGCGTTCCCTTTGGCATACACAGGGCAAATAGCAGTGGCGTCTGTTCCCAGCAAGTACAGTGTATTGGACTGAAGAGGATCTACTGTTCTTGTCAGGTTCCTAAGCAGAGTTGAACTAGATATGCCCCGTGTGTGTAGGTAGCACAGTTTTTTTGTTCTCAGCAAGCTCACTGATCTGGCCCTATAGGAAACACAGTAGAGTAGAAGAGTGCTCTTTTCTCAAAAGCAGAGTGTGTTTCTTGTAAGGCGAGCTAGCATTTGTTTCCCAGTCCTAAGTGGATTGAATCAAATGCAGTTTCAGGTCCTAAGAGCAAGAGTTGTTTTCTTGTAAGAAGTCACTATTGTGCAACCATTGCCGTACACAGTGCAAATAGCACTCGCGTCTGTTCCCAGCATGTACAGTGTATTGGACTGAAGAGGAGCTACTGTTCTCGTAAGTTTCCTAATCAAAGTTGAACTACATATGGCCCGTGTGTGTAGGAAGCACAGTTATTTTGTTCTTAGCAAGCTAACTGTTCGGACAACATAGGAAACCCAGTAGAGTAGAAGAGTGCTCTTTTCTCAAAAGCATAGTGTGTTTCTTGTAAGGCGAGCTAGCGTTTGTTTCCCTGTCCTAAATGGAGTTGAATCACATGCAGTTTGCGGTCCTACGAGCAAGAGTTGTTTTCTGGTAAGAAGAGTCACTATTGCGCTCCCATTGTCATACACAGGGCAAATAGAACTGGCGTCTGTTCCCAGCATGTACGGTGTGTTGGACTGAAGAGGATCTACTGTTCTTGTCAGTTTCCTAAGCACAATTGAAGTAGACATGGCCGTGTGTGTAGGAAGCACAGTTCTTTTGTTCTGAGCAAGCTCACTGTTCTGGCCATAAAGGAAACACAGTAGAGTAGAAGAGTGCTCTTTTCTCAAAAGCAGTGTATGTTTCTTGTAAGGAGAGCTAGCTTTTGTTTCCAAGTCCTAAATGGAGTTGAATCCCATGCAGTTTCTGGTCCTACGAGCAAGAGTTGTTTTCTGGTAAGAAGAGTCACTATTGTGCTCCCATTGCCATACACAGTGCAAATAGCACTCGCGTCTGTTCCCAGCAAGTACAGTGTATTGGATTGAAGAGAAGCTACTGTTCTTGTCTGTTTCCTAAGCAGAATTGAACTAGATATGGCAGTGTATGTAGGAAGCACAGTCCTTTTGTTATTAGCAAGCTCACTGTTTTGGCCCTATAGGAAACACAGTAGAGTTGAAGAGTGCTCTTTTCTCAGAAGCAGAGTGTGTTTTTTGTAAGGCGAGCTAGCGTTTGTTTCCCAGTCCTACATGGAGTTGAATCACATGCAGTTTCTGGTCCTACGAGCAAGAGTTGTTTTCTGGTAAGGAAAGTCACTATTGCGCTCCCATTGTCATGTACTGGGCAAACAGCACTGGCGTCTGTTCCCAGCAATTACACTGTATTGGACTGAGGAGGATCTACTGTTCTTGTCAGTTTCAAAAAGCAGAGTTGAACTAGATATGGCCGTGTGTGTAGGAAGCACAGTTCTTTTGTTCTGAGCAAGCACAGTTTCTGGCCCTAAAAGGAAACACATTAGAGTTGAAGAGTGCTCTTTTCTCAATAGCAGAGTATGTTTCTTGTAAGGAGAGCTAGCTTTTGTTTCCAAGTCGTAAATGGAGTTGGATCCCATGCAGTTTCTGGTCCTACGAGCAAGAGTTATTTTCTTGTAAGAAGAGTCACTATTGTGCTCCCATTGTCATACACAGTGCAAATAGCACTCGCATCTGTTCCCAGCAATTACAGTATATTGGACTGAAGAGGAGCTACTGTTCTTAAAAGTTTCCTAAGCAGAGTTGAACTAGATATGGCTCGTGTGTGTAGGAAGCACAGTTGTTTTGTTCTGAGCAAGCTCACTGTTCGGACCCCATAGGAAGCCCAGTAGAGTAGAAGAGTGCTCTTTTCTCAAAAGCAGAGTGCGTTTCTTGTAAGGCGAGCTAGCGTTTGTTTCCCAGTCCTAAATGGAGTTGAATCACATGCAGTTTCTGGTCCTACGAGCAAGAGTTGTTTTCTGGTAAGAAGAGTCACTATTGCACTCCCATTGTCATACACAGTGCAAATAGCACTGTCTTCTGTTCCAGGCAAGTACAGTGTATTGGACTGAAGAGGATCTACTATTCTTGACAGTTTCCTAAGCAGAATTGAACTAGATATGGCCGTGTGTGTAGGAAGCAGAGTTCTTTTTTTCTAAGCAAGCTCACTGTTTTGGCCCTATAGAAAACACAGTAGAGTAGAAGAGTGCTCTTTTTTCAAAAGCAGAGTGTGTTTCTTGTAAGGCGAGCTAGCGTTTGTTTCCAAGTCCTAAATGGAGTTGAATCACATGCAGTTTTTGGTAATATGAGCAAGAGTTGTTTTCTGGTAAGGAAAGACACTATTGTGCTCCCATTGCCATTCACAGTGCAAATAGCACTCGCGTCTGTTCCCAGCAAGTACAGTGTATTGGACTGAAGAGGAGCTACTGTTCTTGTCAGTTTCCTAAGCAGAGTTGAACTATATATAGCCAGTGTGTGTAGGAACCACAGTTCTTTGGTTCTGAGCAAGCTCACTATTCTGGCCCTATAGGAAACACAGTAGAGTAGAAGAGTGATCTTTTCTCAAAAGCAGAGAGTGTTTCTTGTAAGACGAGCTAGCGTTTGTTTCCCATCCTAAATGGAGTTGAATCACATGCTGTTTCTGGTCCTATGAGCAAGAGTTGTTTTCTGGTAAGAAGAGTCACTATTGCGCTCCCATTGCCATATACAGTGCAAATAGCTCTCGCGTCTGTTCCCAGCAAGTACAGTGTATTGGACTGAAGTGGAGCCACTGTTCTTGTCAGTTTCCTAAGCAGAGTTGAACTAGATATGGCCCCTGTGTGTAGGAAGCACAGTTCTTTTGTTCTGAGCAAGCTAACTGTTTGGACCACAAAAGAAACACAGAGAGTAGAAGAGTGCTCTTTTCTCAAAAACAGAGTGTGTTTCTTGTAAGGCGAGCTAGCATTTGTTTCGCAGTCCTAAATGAAGTTGAATCACATGCAGTTTCTGGTCCTATGAGCAAGAGTTGTTTTCTGGTAAGAAGAGTCACTATTGCGCTCCCATTGTCATACACAGGGCAAAAGGCACTGGCGTCTGTTCCCAGCAAGTACAGTGTATGGGACTGAGGAGGATCTACTGTTCTTGTCAGTTTCCTAAGCAGAATTGAACTAGATATGGCCGTGTGTGTAGGAAGCACAGTTCTTTTGTTCTGAGCAACCTCACTGTTCTGGCCCTATAGGAAACACAGTAGAGTAGAAGAGTGATCTTTTCTCAAAAGCAGAGTGTGTTTCTTGTAAGCGAGCTAGCGTTTGTTTCCCAGTCCTAAATGGAGTTGAATCACATGCAGTTTTTGAGCAAGAGTTGTTTTCTGGTAAGGAAAGTCACTATTGCGCTCCCATTGTCATACACTGGGCAAACAGCACTGGCGTCTGTTCCCAGCAATTACACTGGATTGGACTGAGGAGGATCTACTGTTCTTGTCAGTTTCATAAGAGTTGAATTAGATATGGCCGTGTGTGTAGGAAGCACAGTTCTTTTGTTCTGAGCAGGCTCAGTTTCTGGCCCTAAAGGAAACACAGTAGAGTTGAAGAGTGCTCTTTTCTCAAGAGCAGATTATGTTTCTTGTAAGGAGAGCTAGCTTTTGTTTCCAAGTCCTAAATGGAGTTGAATCCCATGCAATTTCTGGTCCTACAAGCAAGAGTTGTTTTCTGGTAAGAAGAGTCACTATTGCACTCCCATTGTCATACAAAGTGCAAATAGCACTGTCTTCTGTTCCAGGCAAGTACAGTGTATTGGACTGAAGAGGATCTACTATTCTTGACAGTTTCCTAAGCAGAATTGAACTAGATATGGCCGTGTGTGTAGGAAGCACAGTTCTTTTTTTCTAAGCAAGCTCACTCTTTTGGCCCTATAGGAAACACAGTAGAGTAGAAGAGTGCTCTTTTTTCAAAAGCAGAGTGTGTTTCTTGTAAGGCGAGCTAGCTTTTGTTTCCCAGCCCTAAATGGAGTTGAATCACATGCAGTTTTTGGTAATATGAGCAAGAGTTGTTTTCTGGTAAGGAAAGACACTATTGCGCTCCCATTGCCATACACAGTGCAAATAGCACTCGCGTCTGTTCCCAGCAAGTACAGTGTATTGGACTGAAGAGGATCTACTGTTCTTGTCAGTTTCATAGGCACAGTTGAACTAGATATGGCCCGTGTGTGTAGGAAGCACAGTTCTTTTGTTCTGAGCAAGCTCACTGTTCGGACTGCATAGGAAACACAGTAGAGTAGAAGAGTGTCCTTTTCTCAGAAGCAGAGTTTGTTTCTTGTAAGGCGAGCTAGCGTTTGTTTCCCAATCCTAAAAAGAGTTGAATTCCATGCAGTTTCGGGTCCTATGAGCAAGAGTTGTTTTCTGGTAAGAAGAGTCACTATTGCGCTCCTATTGTCATACAGAGGGCAAACAGCACTGGCGTCTGTTCCCAACAAGTACACTGTATTGGACTGAGGAGGATCTACTGTTCTTGTCAGTTTCATAAGCAGAGTTGAACTAGATATGGCTGTGTGTGTAGGAAGCACAGTTCTTTTGTTCTGAGCAAGCTCAATATTCTGGCCCTATAGGAAACACAGTAGAGTAGAAGAGTGCTCTTTTCTCAGAAGCAGAGTGTGTTTCTTGTAAGGTGAGCTAGCGTTTGTTTCCCAGGTCTAAATGGAGTTGAATCACATGCAGTTTCTGGTCCTATGAGCAAGAGTTGTTTTCTGGTAAGAAGAGTCACTATTGTGCTCCCATTGTCATACACAGGGCAAATACCCCTCGAGTCTGTTCCCAGCAAGTACAGTGTATTGGACTGAAGAGTAGCTACTGTTCTTGTCAGTTTCCTAAGTAGAATTGAACTAGATATGGCCGTGTGTAGGAAGCACAGTTCTATTGTTCTAAGCAAGCTCACTTTTTTGGCCATATATGAAACACAGTATAGTAGAAGAGTGCTCTTTTCTCAAAAGCAGAGTGTGTTTCTTGTAAGGCTAGCTAGCGTTTGTTTCCCAGTCCTAAATGGAGTTGAATCACAAGCAGTTTTTGCTCCTACGAGCAAGAGTTGTTTTCTGGTAAGGAAAGTCACTATTGCGCTCCCATTGCCATACACAGTGCAAAAAGCACTCGCGTTTTTTCCCAGGAAGTACATTGTATTGGACTGAAGAGGATCTACTATTCTTGACAGTTTCCTAAGCAGAATTGAACTAGATATGGCCTTGTGTGTAGGAAGCACCGTTCTTTTTTTCTAAGCAAGCTCACTGTTTTGGCCCTATAAGAAACACAGTAGAGTAGAAGAGTGCTCTTTTTTTAAAAGCAGAGTTTGTTTCTTGTAAGGATAGCTAGCGTTTGTTTCCCAGTCCTAAATGGAGTTGAATCACATGCAGTTTTTGGTAATATGAGCAAGAGTTGTTTTCTGGTAAGGAAAGACACTATTGCGCTCCCATTGCCATACACAGTGCAAATAGCACTCGCGTCTGTTCCCAGCAAGTACAGTGTATTGGACTGAAGAGGAGCTACTGTTATTGTCAGTTTCCTAAGCAGAGTTGAACTAGATATGGCCCGTGTGTGTAGGAAGCACAGTTCTTTTGTTCTGAGCAAACTCACTATTCTGGTCCTATAGGAAACACAGTAGAGTAGAAGAGTGCTCTTTTCTCAAAAGCAGTGTGTGTTTCATATAAGGCGAGCTAATGTTTGTTTCCCAGTCAGAAATGGAGTTGAATCCCATGCAGTTTCTAGTCCTACGAGCAAGACTTGTTTTCTGATAAGAAGAGTCACTATTGTGCTCCCATTGCCATAAACATTGCAAATAGCACTCGCGTCAGTTCCCAGAAAATACATGTATTGGACTGAAGAGGAGCTACTGTTCTTGTCAGTTACCCAAACAGAGTTGAACTAGATATGGCTCATGTGTGTAGGAAGCACAGTTCTTTTGTTCTGAACAAGCTCACTGTTCAGACCCCATAGGAAACACAGTAGAGTAGAAGAGTGCCCTTTTCTCAGAAGCAGAGTTTGTTTCTTGTAAGGCGAGCTAGCGTTTGTTTCCCAATCCTAAATGGAGTTGTATTCCATGCAGATTCTGGTCCTACGAGCAAGAGTTGTTTTCTGGTAAGAAGAGTCACTTTTGCGCTCCCATTGTCATACACAGGGCAAACAGCACTGGCGTCTGTTCCCAGCAAGTACAGTGTATTGGACTGAAGAGGATCTACTGTTCTTGTCAGTTTCCTAAACAGAATTGAACTAGATATGGCAGTGTGTGTAGGATGCACAGTCCTTTTGTTCTTAGCAAGCTCACTGTTTTGGCCCTATAGGAAACACAGTAGAGATGAAGAGTGCTCTTTTCACAGAAGCAGAGTGTGTTTCTTGAAAGGAAAGCTAGCTTTTGTTTCCCAGTCCTAAGTGGAGTTGAATCACATGCAGTTTTTGGTCCTACCAGCAAGAGTTGTTGTTGGTAAGTAGAGTCACTATTGTGCTCCCATTGTCATACACAGGGCAAATAGCACTGACGTCTGTTCCCAGCATGCACAGTGTATTGGACTGAAGAGGATCTACTGTTCTTGTCAGTTTCCTAAGCAGAGTTGAACTAGATATGGCCCGTGTGGGTAGGAAGCACAGTTCTTTTGTTCTGAGCAAGCTCATTGTTTGGACCCCATAGGAAACACAGTTGGGTAGAAGAGTGCTCTTTTCTCAAAAGCAGAGTGTGTTTCTTGTAAGGCGAGCTAGTGTTTGTTTCCCAGTCCTAAATGGAGTTGAATCACATGCAGTTTCTGGTCCTACGAGCAAGAGTTGTTTTCTGGTAAGAAGAGTCACTATTGTGCTCCCATTGCAAATATACAGTGCAAATACCACTGGCGTCTGTTCCAAGCAAGTACAGTGTATTGGACTGAAGAGGAGCTACTGTTCTTGTCAGTTTCCTAAGCAGAGTTGAACTAGATGTGACCCCTGTGTGTAGGAAGCACAGTTCTTTTGTTCTGAGCAAGCTCACTGTTCGGACCCCATAGGAAACACAGTAGTGGAGAAGAGTGCTCTTTTTCAAAAGCAGAGTGTGTTTCTTGTAAGGCGAGCTAGTGTTTGTTTCCCCGTCTGAAATGGAGTTGAATCCCATGTAGTTTTTGGTCCTACGAGCAAGAGTTGTTTTCTGGTAAGAAGAGTCACTATTGTGCTCCCATTGCCATATACAGTACAAATAGCTCTCACGTCTGTTCCCAGCATGTACAGTGTATTGGAACGAAGAGGAGCTACTGTTCTTGTCAGTTTCCTAAGCAGAGTTGAACTAGATATGGCCCGTGTTTGTAGGAAGCACAGTTCTTTTGTTCTGAGCAAGCACACTGTTTGGACCCCCAAGGAAACACAGAAGAGTAGAAGAGTGCTCTTTTCTTAAAAGCAGAGTGTGTTTCTTGTAAGGCGATATAGCGTTTGTTTCCCAGATCTAAATGGAGTTGAATCACATGCAGTTTCTGGTCCTACGAGCAAGAGTTGTTTTCTGGTAAGGAAAGTCACTATTGTGCTCCCATTGCCAAACACAGTGTAAATAGCACTCGCGTCTGTTCCCATTAAGTACAGTGTATTGGACTGAAGAGGAGCTACTGTTCTTGTCAGTTTCCTAAGCAGAATTGAACTAGATATGGCCTGTGTGTGTAGGAAGCACAGTTCTTTTATTCTGAGCAAGCTCACTGTTTTGGCCCTATAGGAAACACAGTAGAGTAGAAGAGTGCTCTTTTCTCAAAAGCCGAGTGTGTTTCTTTTAAGGCGAGCTAGCATTTGTTTCCTAGTCCTAAATGGAGTGGAATCACATGCAGTTTTTGGTCCTACGAGCTAGAGTTGTTTTCTGGTAAGGAAAGTCAGTATTGCGCTCCCATTGCCATACACAGTGCAAATAGCACTCGCGTCTGTTCCCAGCAAGTACAGTGTTTTGGACTGAAGAGGAGCTACTGTTCTTGTCAGTTTCCTAAGCAGAGTTGAACAAGATATGGCCCCTGTGTGTAGGAAGCACAGTTCTTTTGTTCTGAGCAAGCTCACTGTTCCGATCCCATAGGAAACACAGTAGAGCAGAAGAGTGCGCTTTTCTCAAAAGCAGTGTGTGTTTTTTATAAGGCGAGCTAAAGTTTGTTTCCCAGTCAGAAATGGAGTTGAATCCCATGCAGTTTCTAGTCCTACGAGCAAGACTTGTTTTCTGATAAGAAGAGTCACTATTGTGCTCCCATTGCCATAAACATTGCAAATAGCACTCGCGTCTGTTCCCAGAAAATACATGTATTGGACTGAAGAGGAGCTACTGTTCTTGTCAGTTACCCAAACAGAGTTGAACTAGATATGGCACATGTGTGTAGGAAGCACAGTTCTTTTGTTCTGAGCAAGCTCACTATTCTGGCCCTATAGGAAACACAGTAGAGTAGAAGAGTGTGCTTTTCTCAAAAGGAGTGTGTGTTTCTCATAAGGCGAGCTAGCGTTTGTTTCCCAATCAGAAATGTAGTTGAATCCCATGCAGTTTTTTGTCCTACGAGCAAGACTTGTTTTCTGGTAAGAAGAGTCACTTTTGCGCTCCCATTGTCATACACATTACAAATAGCACTGGCGTCTGTTCCCAGCATGTACAGTGTATTGGACTGAAGAGGATCTACTGTTCTTGTCAGTTTCCTAAGCAGAATTGAACTAGATATGGCCTTGTGTGTAGGAAGCACAGTTCTTTTGTTCTGAGCAAGCTCACTGTTCGGACTGCATAGGAAACACAGTAGAGTAGAAGAGTGTCCTTTTCTCAGAAGCAGAGTTTGTTTCTTGTAAGGCGAGCTAGCGTTTGTTTCCCAATCCTAAAAAGAGTTGAATTCCATGCAGTTTCGGGTCCTATGAGCAAGAGTTGTTTTCTGGTAAGAAGAGTCACTATTGCGCTCCTATTGTCATACAGAGGGCAAACAGCACTGGCGTCTGTTCCCAACAAGTACACTGTATTGGACTGAGGAGGATCTACTGTTCTTGTCAGTTTCATAAGCAGAGTTGAACTAGATATGGCCGTTTGTGTAGGAAGCACAGTTCTTTTGTTCTGAGCAAGCTCAATATTCTGGCCCTATAGGAAACACAGTAGAGTAGAAGAGTGCTCTTTTCTCAGAAGCAGAGTGTGTTTCTTGTAAGGTGAGCTAGCGTTTGTTTCCCAGGTCTAAATGGAGTTGAATCACATGCAGTTTCTGGTCCTATGAGCAAGAGTTGTTTTCTGGTAAGAAGAGTCACTATTGGGCTCCCATTGTCATACACAGGGCAAATACCCCTCGAGTCTCTTCCCAGCAAGTACAGTGTATTGGACTGAAGAGGAGCTACTGTTCTTGTCAGTTTCCTAAGCAGAATTGAACTAGATATGGCCGTGTGTAGGAAGCACAGTTCTATTGTTCTTAGCAAGCTCACTTTTTTGGCCATATATGAAACACAGTATAGTAGAAGAGTGCTCTTTTCTCAAAAGCAGAGTGTGTTTCTTGTAAGGCTAGCTAGCGTTTGTTTCCCAGTCCTAAATGGAGTTGAATCACATGCAGTATTTGCTGCTAAGAGCAAGAGTTTTTTTCTGGTAAGGAAAGTCACTATTGCGCTCCCATTGCCATACACAGTGCAAATAGCACTCGCGTTTTTTTCCAGGAAGTACATTGTATTGGACTAAAGAGGATCTACTATTCTTGACAGTTTCCTAAGCAGAATTGAACTAGATTTTGCCTTGTGTGTAGGAAGCACAGTTCTTTTTTTCTAAGCAAGCTCACTGTTTTGGCCCTATAGGAAACACAGTAGAGTAGAAGAGTGCTCTTTTTTCAAAAGCAGAGTGTGTTTCTTGTAAGGCAAGCTAGCGTTTGTTTCCCAGTCCTAAATGGAGTTGAATCACATGCAGTTTTTGGTAATATGAGCAAGAGTTGTTTTCTGGTAAGGAAAGACACTATTGCGCTCCCATTGCCGTACACAGTGCAAATAGCACTCGCGTCTGTTCCCAGAAAATACATGTATTGGACTGAAGAGGAGCTACTGTTCTTGTCAGTTACCCAAACAGAGTTGAACTAGATATGGCTCATGTGTGTAGGAAGTACAGTTCTTTTGTTCTGAACAAGCTCACTGTTCAGACCCCATAGGAAACACAGTAGAGTAGAAGAGTGCCCTTTTCTCAGAAGCAGAGTTTGTTTCTTGTAAGGCGAGCTAGCGTTTGTTTCCCAATCCTAAATGGAGTTGAATTCCATGCAGATTCTGGTCCTACGAGCAAGAGTTGTTTTCTGGTAAGAAGAGTAACTATTGCGCTCCCATTGTCATACACAGGGCAAACAGCACTGGTGTCTGTTCCCAGCAAGTACAGTGTATTAGACTGAAGAGGTTCTACTGTTCTTGTCAGTTTCCTAAACAGAATTGAACTAGATATGGCAGTGTGTGTAGGATGCACAGTCCTTTTGTTCTTAGCAAGCTCACTGTTTTGGCCCTATAGGAAACACAGTAGAGTTGAAGAGTGCTCTTTTCACAGAAGCAGAGTGTGTTTCTTGAAAGGAAAGCTAGCTTTTGTTTCTCAGTCCTAAGTGGAGTTGAATCACATGCAGTTTTTGGTCCTACCAGCAAGAGTTGTTGTTGGTAAGTAGAGTCACTATTGTGCTCCCATTGTCATACACAGGGCAAATAGCACTGACGTCTGTTCCCAGCATGCACAGTGTATTGGACTGAAGAGGATCTACTGTTCTTGTCAGTTTCCTAAGCAGAGTTGAACTAGATATGGCCCGTGTGGGTAGGAAGCACAGTTCTTTTGTTCTGAGCAAGCTCATTGTTTGGACCCCATAGGAAACACAGTTGGGTAGAAGAGTGCTCTTTTCTCAAAAGCAGAGTGTGTTTCTTGTAAGGCGAGCTAGTGTTTGTTTCCCAGTCCTAAATGGAGTTGAATCACATGCAGTTTCTGGTCCTACGAGCAAGAGTTGTTTTCTGGTAAGAAGAGTCACTATTGTGCTCCCATTGCAAATATACAGTGCAAATACCACTGGCGTCTGTTCCAAGCAAGTACAGTGTATTGGACTGAAGAGGAGCTACTGTTCTTGTCAGTTTCCTAAGCAGAGTTGAACTAGATGTGACCCCTGTGTGTAGGAAGCACAGTTCTTTTGTTCTGAGCAAGCTCACTGTTCGGACCCCATAGGAAACACAGTAGTGGAGAAGAGTGCTCTTTTTCAAAAGCAGAGTGTGTTTCTTGTAAGGCGAGCTAGTGTTTGTTTCCCCGTCTGAAATGGAGTTGAATCCCATGTAGTTTTTGGTCCTACGAGCAAGAGTTGTTTTCTGGTAAGAAGAGTCACTATTGTGCTCCCATTGCCATATACAGTACAAATAGCTCTCACGTCTGTTCCCAGCATGTACAGTGTATTGGAACGAAGAGGAGCTACTGTTCTTGTCAGTTTCCTAAGCAGAGTTGAACTAGATATGGCCCGTGTTTGTAGGAAGCACAGTTCTTTTGTTCTGAGCAAGCACACTGTTTGGACCCCCAAGGAAACACAGAAGAGTAGAAGAGTGCTCTTTTCTTAAAAGCAGAGTGTGTTTCTTGTAAGGCGATATAGCGTTTGTTTCCCAGATCTAAATGGAGTTGAATCACATGCAGTTTCTGGTCCTACGAGCAAGAGTTGTTTTCTGGTAAGGAAAGTCACTATTGTGCTCCCATTGCCAAACACAGTGTAAATAGCACTCGCGTCTGTTCCCATTAAGTACAGTGTATTGGACTGAAGAGGAGCTACTGTTCTTGTCAGTTTCCTAAGCAGAATTGAACTAGATATGGCCTGTGTGTGTAGGAAGCACAGTTCTTTTATTCTGAGCAAGCTCACTGTTTTGGCCCTATAGGAAACACAGTAGAGTAGAAGAGTGCTCTTTTCTCAAAAGCCGAGTGTGTTTCTTTTAAGGCGAGCTAGCATTTGTTTCCTAGTCCTAAATGGAGTGGAATCACATGCAGTTTTTGGTCCTACGAGCTAGAGTTGTTTTCTGGTAAGGAAAGTCAGTATTGCGCTCCCATTGCCATACACAGTGCAAATAGCACTCGCGTCTGTTCCCAGCAAGTACAGTGTTTTGGACTGAAGAGGAGCTACTGTTCTTGTCAGTTTCCTAAGCAGAGTTGAACAAGATATGGCCCCTGTGTGTAGGAAGCACAGTTCTTTTGTTCTGAGCAAGCTCACTGTTCCGATCCCATAGGAAACACAGTAGAGCAGAAGAGTGCGCTTTTCTCAAAAGCAGTGTGTGTTTTTTATAAGGCGAGCTAAAGTTTGTTTCCCAGTCAGAAATGGAGTTGAATCCCATGCAGTTTCTAGTCCTACGAGCAAGACTTGTTTTCTGATAAGAAGAGTCACTATTGTGCTCCCATTGCCATAAACATTGCAAATAGCACTCGCGTCTGTTCCCAGAAAATACATGTATTGGACTGAAGAGGAGCTACTGTTCTTGTCAGTTACCCAAACAGAGTTGAACTAGATATGGCACATGTGTGTAGGAAGCACAGTTCTTTTGTTCTGAGCAAGCTCACTATTCTGGCCCTATAGGAAACACAGTAGAGTAGAAGAGTGTGCTTTTCTCAAAAGGAGTGTGTGTTTCTCATAAGGCGAGCTAGCGTTTGTTTCCCAATCAGAAATGTAGTTGAATCCCATGCAGTTTTTTGTCCTACGAGCAAGACTTGTTTTCTGGTAAGAAGAGTCACTTTTGCGCTCCCATTGTCATACACATTACAAATAGCACTGGCGTCTGTTCCCAGCATGTACAGTGTATTGGACTGAAGAGGATCTACTGTTCTTGTCAGTTTCCTAAGCAGAATTGAACTAGATATGGCCTTGTGTGTAGGAAGCACAGTTCTTTTGTTCTGAGCAAGCTCACTGTTCGGACTGCATAGGAAACACAGTAGAGTAGAAGAGTGTCCTTTTCTCAGAAGCAGAGTTTGTTTCTTGTAAGGCGAGCTAGCGTTTGTTTCCCAATCCTAAAAAGAGTTGAATTCCATGCAGTTTCGGGTCCTATGAGCAAGAGTTGTTTTCTGGTAAGAAGAGTCACTATTGCGCTCCTATTGTCATACAGAGGGCAAACAGCACTGGCGTCTGTTCCCAACAAGTACACTGTATTGGACTGAGGAGGATCTACTGTTCTTGTCAGTTTCATAAGCAGAGTTGAACTAGATATGGCCGTTTGTGTAGGAAGCACAGTTCTTTTGTTCTGAGCAAGCTCAATATTCTGGCCCTATAGGAAACACAGTAGAGTAGAAGAGTGCTCTTTTCTCAGAAGCAGAGTGTGTTTCTTGTAAGGTGAGCTAGCGTTTGTTTCCCAGGTCTAAATGGAGTTGAATCACATGCAGTTTCTGGTCCTATGAGCAAGAGTTGTTTTCTGGTAAGAAGAGTCACTATTGGGCTCCCATTGTCATACACAGGGCAAATACCCCTCGAGTCTCTTCCCAGCAAGTACAGTGTATTGGACTGAAGAGGAGCTACTGTTCTTGTCAGTTTCCTAAGCAGAATTGAACTAGATATGGCCGTGTGTAGGAAGCACAGTTCTATTGTTCTTAGCAAGCTCACTTTTTTGGCCATATATGAAACACAGTATAGTAGAAGAGTGCTCTTTTCTCAAAAGCAGAGTGTGTTTCTTGTAAGGCTAGCTAGCGTTTGTTTCCCAGTCCTAAATGGAGTTGAATCACATGCAGTATTTGCTGCTAAGAGCAAGAGTTTTTTTCTGGTAAGGAAAGTCACTATTGCGCTCCCATTGCCATACACAGTGCAAATAGCACTCGCGTTTTTTTCCAGGAAGTACATTGTATTGGACTAAAGAGGATCTACTATTCTTGACAGTTTCCTAAGCAGAATTGAACTAGATTTTGCCTTGTGTGTAGGAAGCACAGTTCTTTTTTTCTAAGCAAGCTCACTGTTTTGGCCCTATAGGAAACACAGTAGAGTAGAAGAGTGCTCTTTTTTCAAAAGCAGAGTGTGTTTCTTGTAAGGCAAGCTAGCGTTTGTTTCCCAGTCCTAAATGGAGTTGAATCACATGCAGTTTTTGGTAATATGAGCAAGAGTTGTTTTCTGGTAAGGAAAGACACTATTGCGCTCCCATTGCCGTACACAGTGCAAATAGCACTCGCGTCTGTTCCCAGAAAATACATGTATTGGACTGAAGAGGAGCTACTGTTCTTGTCAGTTACCCAAACAGAGTTGAACTAGATATGGCTCATGTGTGTAGGAAGTACAGTTCTTTTGTTCTGAACAAGCTCACTGTTCAGACCCCATAGGAAACACAGTAGAGTAGAAGAGTGCTCTTTTCTCAGAAGCAGAGTTTGTTTCTTGTAAGGCGAGCTAGCGTTTGTTTCCCAATCCTAAATGGAGTTGAATTCCATGCAGATTCTGGTCCTACGAGCAAGAGTTGTTTTCTGGTAAGAAGAGTAACTATTGCGCTCCCATTGTCATACACAGGGCAAACAGCACTGGTGTCTGTTCCCAGCAAGTACAGTGTATTAGACTGAAGAGGTTCTACTGTTCTTGTCAGTTTCCTAAACAGAATTGAACTAGATATGGCAGTGTGTGTAGGATGCACAGTCCTTTTGTTCTTAGCAAGCTCACTGTTTTGGCCCTATAGGAAACACAGTAGAGTTGAAGAGTGCTCTTTTCACAGAAGCAGAGTGTGTTTCTTGAAAGGAAAGCTAGCTTTTGTTTCCCAGTCCTAAGTGGAGTTGAATCACATGCAGTTTTTGGTCCTACCAGCAAGAGTTGTTGTTGGTAAGTAGAGTCACTATTGTGCTCCCATTGTCATACACAGGGCAAATAGCACTGACGTCTGTTCCCAGCATGCACAGTGTATTGGACTGAAGAGGATCTACTGTTCTTGTCAGTTTCCTAAGCAGAGTTGAACTAGATATGGCCCGTGTGTGTAGGAAGCACAGTTCTTTTGTTCTGAGCAAGCTCATTGTTTGGACCCCATAGGAAACACAGTTGGGTAGAAGAGTGCTCTTTTCTCAAAAGCAGAGTGTGTTTCTTGTAAGGCGAGCTAGTGTTTGTTTCCCAGTCCTAAATGGAGTTGAATCACATGCAGTTTCTGGTCCTACGAGCAAGAGTTGTTTTCTGGTAAGAAGAGTCACTATTGTGCTCCCATTGCAAATATACAGTGCAAATACTACTGGCGTCTGTTCCAAGCAAGTACAGTGTATTGGACTGAAGAGGAGCTACTGTTCTTGTCAGTTTCCTAAGCAGAGTTGAACTAGATGTGACCCCTGTGTGTAGGAAGCACAGTTCTTTTGTTCTGAGCAAGCTCACTGTTCGGACCCCATAGGAAACACAGTAGTGGAGAAGAGTGCTCTTATTCAAAAGCAGAGTGTGTTTCTTGTAAGGCGAGCTAGTGTTTGTTTCCCCGTCTGAAATGGATTTGAATCCCATGTAGTTTTTGGTCCTACGAGCAAGAGTTGTTTTCTGGTAAGAAGAGTCACTATTGTGCTCCCATTGCCATATACAGTACAAATAGCTCTCACGTCTGTTCCCAGCATGTACAGTGTATTAGAACGAAGAGGAGCTACTGTTCTTGTCAGTTTCCTAAGCAGAGTTGAACTAGATATGGCCCGTGTTTGTAGGAAGCACAGTTCTTTTGTTCCGAGCAAGCACACTGTTTGGACCCCCAAGGAAACACAGAAGAGTAGAAGAGTGCTCTTTTCTTAAAAGCAGAGTGTGTTTCTTGTAAGGCGATCTAGCGTTTGTTTCCCAGATCTAAATGGAGTTGAATCACATGCAGTTTCTGGTCCTACGAGCAAGAGTTGTTTTCTGGTAAGGAAAGTCACTATTGTGCTCCCATTGCCAAACACAGTGTAAATAGCACTCGCGTCTGTTCCCATTAAGTACAGTGTATTGGACTGAAGAGGAGCTACTGTTCTTGTCAGTTTCCTAAGCAGAATTGAACTAGATATGGCCCGTGTGTGTAGGAAGCACAGTTCTTTTATTCTGAGCAAGCTCACTGTTTTGGCCCTATAGGAAACACAGTAGAGTAGAAGAGTGCTCTTTTCTCAAAAGCCGAGTGTGTTTCTTTTAAGGCGAGCTAGCATTTGTTTCCTAGTCCTAAATGGAGTGGAATCACATGCAGTTTTTGGTCCTATGAGCTAGAGTTGTTTTCTGGTAAGGAAAGTCAGTATTGCGCTCCCATTGCCATACACAGTGCAAATAGCACTCGCGTCTGTTCCCAGCAAGTACAGTGTTTTGGACTGAAGAGGAGCTACTGTTCTTGTCAGTTTCCTAAGCAGAGTTGAACAAGATATGGCCCCTGTGTGTAGGAAGCACAGTTCTTTTGTTCTGAGCAAGCACACTGTTCGGATCCCATAGGAAACACAGTAGAGTAGAAGAGTGCGCTTTTCTCAAAAGCAGTGTGTGTTTCTTATAAGGCGAGCTAAAGTTTGTTTCCCAGTCAGAAATGGAGTTTAAACCCATGCAGTTTCTAGTCCTACGAGCAAGACTTGTTTTCTGATAAGAAGAGTCACTATTGTGCTCCCATTGCCATAAACATTGCAAATAGCACTCGCGTCTGTTCCCAGAAAATACATGTATTGGACTGAAGAGGAGCTACTGTTCTTGTCAGTTACCCAAACAGAGTTGAACTAGATATGGCACATGTGTGTAGGAAGCACAGTTCTTTTGTTCTGAGCAAGCTCACTATTCTGGCCCTATAGGAAACACAGTAGAGTAGAAGAGTGTGCTTTTCTCAAAAGGAGTGTGTGTTTCTCATAAGGCGAGCTAGCGTTTGTTTCCCAATCAGAAATGTAGTTGAATCCCATGCAGTTTTTTGTCCTACGAGCAAGACTTGTTTTCTGGTAAGAAGAGTCACTTTTGCGCTCCCATTGTCATACACATTACAAATAGCACTGGCGTCTGTTCCCAGCATGTACAGTGTATTGGACTGAAGAGGATCTACTGTTCTTGTCAGTTTCCTAAGCAGAATTGAACTAGATATGGCCGTGTGTGTAGGAAGCACAGTTCTTTTGTTCTGAGCAAGCTCACTGTTCGGACTGCATAGGAAACACAGTAGAGTAGAAGAGTGTCCTTTTCTCAGAAGCAGAGTTTGTTTCTTGTAAGGCGAGCTAGCGTTTGTTTCCCAATCCTAAAAAGAGTTGAATTCCATGCAGTTTCGGGTCCTATGAGCAAGAGTTGTTTTCTGGTAAGAAGAGTCACTATTGCGCTCCTATTGTCATACAGAGGGCAAACAGCACTGGCGTCTGTTCCCAACAAGTACACTGTATTGGACTGAGGAGGATCTACTGTTCTTGTCAGTTTCATAAGCAGAGTTGAACTAGATATGGCCGTTTGTGTAGGAAGCACAGTTCTTTTGTTCTGAGCAAGCTCAATATTCTGGCCCTATAGGAAACACAGTAGAGTAGAAGAGTGCTCTTTTCTCAGAAGCAGAGTGTGTTTCTTGTAAGGTGAGCTAGCGTTTGTTTCCCAGGTCTAAATGGAGTTGAATCACATGCAGTTTCTGGTCCTATGAGCAAGAGTTGTTTTCTGGTAAGAAGAGTCACTATTGCGCTCCCATTGTCATACACAGGGCAAATACCCCTCGAGTCTCTTCCCAGCAAGTACAGTGTATTGGACTGAAGAGGAGCTACTGTTCTTGTCAGTTTCCTAAGCAGAATTGAACTAGATATGGCCGTGTGTAGGAAGCACAGTTCTATTGTTCTTAGCAAGCTCACTTTTTTGGCCATATATGAAACACAGTATAGTAGAAGAGTGCTCTTTTCTCAAAAGCAGAGTGTGTTTCTTGTAAGGCTAGCTAGCGTTTGTTTCCCAGTCCTAAATGGAGTTGAATCACATGCAGTATTTGCTGCTAAGAGCAAGAGTTTTTTTCTGGTAAGGAAAGTCACTATTGCGCTCCCATTGCCATACACAGTGCAAATAGCACTCGCGTTTTTTTCCAGGAAGTACATTGTATTGGACTAAAGAGGATCTACTATTCTTGACAGTTTCCTAAGCAGAATTGAACTAGATTTTGCCTTGTGTGTAGGAAGCACAGTTCTTTTTTTCTAAGCAAGCTCACTGTTTTGGCACTATAGGAAACACAGTAGAGTAGAAGAGTGCTCTTTTTTCAAAAGCAGAGTGTGTTTCTTGTAAGGCGAGCTAGCGTTTGTTTCCCAGTCCTAAATGGAGTTGAATCACATGCAGTTTTTGGTAATATGAGCAAGAGTTGTTTTCTGGTAAGGAAAGACACTATTGCGCTCCCATTGCCGTACACAGTGCAAATAGCACTCGCGTCTGTTCCCAGAAAATACATGTATTGGACTGAAGAGGAGCTACTGTTCTTGTCAGTTACCCAAACAGAGTTGAACTAGATATGGCTCATGTGTGTAGGAAGTACAGTTCTTTTGTTCTGAACAAGCTCACTGTTCAGACCCCATTGGAAACACAGTAGAGTAGAAGAGTGCCCTTTTCTCAGAAGCAGAGTTTGTTTCTTGTAAGGCGAGCTAGCGTTTGTTTCCCAATCCTAAATGGAGTTGAATTCCATGCAGATTCTGGTCCTACGAGCAAGAGTTGTTTTCTGGTAAGAAGAGTAACTATTGCGCTCCCATTGTCATACACAGGGCAAACAGCACTGGTGTCTGTTCCCAGCAAGTACAGTGTATTAGACTGAAGAGGTTCTACTGTTCTTGTCAGTTTCCTAAACAGAATTGAACTAGATATGGCAGTGTGTGTAGGATGCACAGTCCTTTTGTTCTTAGCAAGCTCACTGTTTTGGCCCTATAGGAAACACAGTAGAGTTGAAGAGTGCTCTTTTCACAGAAGCAGAGTGTGTTTCTTGAAAGGAAAGCTAGCTTTTGTTTCCCAGTCCTAAGTGGAGTTGAATCACATGCAGTTTTTGGTCCTACCAGCAAGAGTTGTTGTTGGTAAGTAGAGTCACTATTGTGCTCCCATTGTCATACACAGGGCAAATAGCACTGACGTCTGTTCCCAGCATGCACAGTGTATTGGACTGAAGAGGATCTACTGTTCTTGTCAGTTTCCTAAGCAGAGTTGAACTAGATATGGCCCGTGTGTGTAGGAAGCACAGTTCTTTTGTTCTGAGCAAGCTCATTGTTTGGACCCCATAGGAAACACAGTTGGGTAGAAGAGTGCTCTTTTCTCAAAAGCAGAGTGTGTTTCTTGTAAGGCGAGCTAGTGTTTGTTTCCCAGTCCTAAATGGAGTTGAATCACATGCAGTTTCTGGTCCTACGAGCAAGAGTTGTTTTCTGGTAAGAAGAGTCACTATTGTGCTCCCATTGCAAATATACAGTGCAAATACTACTGGCGTCTGTTCCAAGCAAGTACAGTGTATTGGACTGAAGAGGAGCTACTGTTCTTGTCAGTTTCCTAAGCAGAGTTGAACTAGATGTGACCCCTGTGTGTAGGAAGCACAGTTCTTTTTTTCTGAGCAAGCTCACTGTTCGGACCCCATAGGAAACACAGTAGTGGAGAAGAGTGCTCTTATTCAAAAGCAGAGTGTGTTTCTTGTAAGGCGAGCTAGTGTTTGTTTCCCCGTCTGAAATGGATTTGAATCCCATGTAGTTTTTGGTCCTACGAGCAAGAGTTGTTTTCTGGTAAGAAGAGTCACTATTGTGCTCCCATTGCCATATACAGTACAAATAGCTCTCACGTCTGTTCCCAGCATGTACAGTGTATTGGAACGAAGAGGAGCTACTGTTCTTGTCAATTTCCTAAGCAGAGTTGAACTAGATATGGCCCGTGTTTGTAGGAAGCACAGTTCTTTTGTTCCGAGCAAGCACACTGTTTGGACCCCCAAGGAAACACAGAAGAGTAGAAGAGTGCTCTTTTCTTAAAAGCAGAGTGTGTTTCTTGTAAGGCGATCTAGCGTTTGTTTCCCAGATCTAAATGGAGTTGAATCACATGCAGTTTCTGGTCCTACGAGCAAGAGTTGTTTTCTGGTAAGGAAAGTCACTATTGTGCTCCCATTGCCAAACACAGTGTAAATAGCACTCGCGTCTGTTCCCATTACGTACAGTGTATTGGACTGAAGAGGAGCTACTGTTCTTGTCAGTTTCCTAAGCAGAATTGAACTAGATATGGCCCGTGTGTGTAGGAAGCACAGTTCTTTTATTCTGAGCAAGCTCACTGTTTTGGCCCTATAGGAAACACAGTAGAGTAGAAGAGTGCTCTTTTCTCAAAAGCCGAGTGTGTTTCTTTTAAGGCGAGCTAGCATTTGTTTCCTAGTCCTAAATGGAGTGGAATCACATGCAGTTTTTGGTCCTACGAGCTAGAGTTGTTTTCTGGTAAGGAAAGTCAGTATTGCGCTCCCATTGCCATACACAGTGCAAATAGCACTCGCGTCTGTTCCCAGCAAGTACAGTGTTTTGGACTGAAGAGGAGCTACTGTTCTTGTCAGTTTCCTAAGCAGAGTTGAACAAGATATGGCCCCTGTGTGTAGGAAGCACAGTTCTTTTGTTCTGAGCAAGCACACTGTTCGGATCCCATAGGAAACACAGTAGAGTAGAAGAGTGCGCTTTTCTCAAAAGCAGTGTGTGTTTCTTATAAGGCGAGCTAAAGTTTGTTTCCCAGTCAGAAATGGAGTTTAAACCCATGCAGTTTCTAGTCCTACGAGCAAGACTTGTTTTCTGATAAGAAGAGTCACTATTGTGCTCCCATTGCCATAAACATTGCAAATAGCACTCGCGTCTGTTCCCAGAAAATACATGTATTGGACTGAAGAGGAGCTACTGTTCTTGTCAGTTACCCAAACAGAGTTGAACTAGATATGGCTCATGTGTGTAGGAAGCACAGTTCTTTTGTTCTGAGCAAGCTCACTATTCTGGCCCTATAGGAAACACAGTAGAGTAGAAGAGTGTGCTTTTCTCAAAAGCAGTGTGTGTTTCTCATAAGGCGAGCTAGCGTTTGTTTCCCAATCAGAAATGGAGTTGAATCCCATGCAGTTTATTGTCCTACGAGCAAGACTTGTTTTCTGGTAAGAAGAGTCACTATTGCGCTCCCATTGTCATACACATTACAAATAGCACTGGCGTCTGTTCCCAGCATGTACAGTGTATTGGACTGAAGAGGATCTACTGTTCTTGTCAGTTTCCTAAGCAGAATTGAACTAGATATGGCCGTGTGTGTAGGAAGCACAGTTCTTTTGTTCTGAGCAAGCTCACTGTTCGGACTGCATAGGAAACACAGTAGAGTAGAAGAGTGTCCTTTTCTCAGAAGCAGAGTTTGTTTCTTGTAAGGCGAGCTAGCGTTTGTTTCCCAATCCTAAAAAGAGTTGAATTCCATGCAGTTTCGGGTCCTATGAGCAAGAGTTGTTTTCTGGTAAGAAGAGTCACTATTGTGCTCCTATTGTCATACAGAGGGCAAACAGCACTGGCGTCTGTTCCCAACAAGTACACTGTATTGGACTGAGGAGGATCTACTGTTCTTGTCAGTTTCATAAGCAGAGTTGAACTAGATATGGCCTTTTGTGTAGGAAGCACAGTTCTTTTGTTCTGAGCAAGCTCAATATTCTGGCCCTATAGGAAACACAGTAGAGTAGAAGAGTGCTCTTTTCTCAGAAGCAGAGTGTGTTTCTTGTAAGGTGAGCTAGCGTTTGTTTCCCAGGTCTAAATGGAGTTGAATCACATGCAGTTTCTGGTCCTATGAGCAAGAGTTGTTTTCTGGTAAGAAGAGTCACTATTGCGCTCCCATTGTCATACATAGGGCAAATACCCCTCGAGTCTCTTCCCAGCAAGTACAGTGTATTGGACTGAAGAGGAGCTACTGTTCTTGTCAGTTTCCTAAGCAGAATTGAACTAGATATGGCCATGTGTAGGAAGCACAGTTCTATTGTTCTTAGCAAGCTCACTTTTTTGGCCATATATGAAACACAGTATAGTAGAAGAGTGCTCTTTTCTCAAAAGCAGAGTGTGTTTCTTGTAAGGCTAGCTAGCGTTTGTTTCCCAGTCCTAAATGGAGTTGAATCACATGTAGTTTTTGCTCCTACGAGCAAGAGTTGTTTTCTGTTAAGGAAAGTCACTATTGCGCTCCCATTGTCATACACAGTGCAAATAGCACTCGCGTTTTTTCCCAGGAAGTACATTGTGTTGGACTGAAGAGGATCTACTATTCTTGACAGTTTCCTAAGCAGAATTGAACTAGATATGGCCTTGTGTGTAGGAAGCACAGTTCTTTTTTTCTAAGCAAGCTCACTGTTTTTTCACTATATGAAACACAGTAGAGTAGAAGAGTGCTCTTTTTTCAAAAGCAGAGTGTGTTTCTTGTAAGGCGAGCTAGCGTTTGTTTCCCAGTCCTAAATGGAGTTGAATCACATGCAGTTTTTGGTAATATGAGCAAGAGTTGTTTTCTGGTAAGGAAAGACACTATTGCGCTCCCATTGCCATACACAGTGCAAATAGCACTCGCGTCTGTTCCCAGCAAGTACAGTGTATTGGACTGAAGAGGAGCTACAGTTCTTGTCAGTTTCCTAAGCAGAGTTGAACTAGATATGGCCCGTGTGTGTAGGAAGCACAGTTCTTTTGTTCTGACCAAGCTCACTATTCTGGTCCTATAGGAAACACAGTAGAGTAGAAGAGTGCTCTTTTCTCAAAAGCAGTGTGTGTTTCTTATAAGGCGAGCTAATGTTTGTTTCCCAGTCAGAAATGGAGTTGAATCCCATGCAGTTTCTAATCCTACGAGCAAGACTTGTTTTCTGATAAGAAGAGTCACTATTGTGCTCCCATTGCCATAAACATTGCAAATAGCACTCGCGTCAGTTCCCAGAAAATACATGTATTGGACTGAAGAGGAGCTACTGTTCTTGTCAGTTACCCAAACAGAGTTGAACTAGATATGGCTCATGTGTGTAGGAAGCACAGTTCTTTTGTTCTGAACAAGCTCACTGTTCAGACCACATAGGAAACACAGTAGAGTAGAAGAGTGCCCTTTTCTCAGAAGCAGAGTTTGTTTCTTGTAAGGCGAGCTAGCGTTTGTTTCCCAATCCTAAATGGAGTTGAATTCCATGCAGATTCTGGTCCTACGAGCAAGAGTTGTTTTCTGGTAAGAAGAGTCACTATTGCGCTCCCATTGTCATACACAGGGCAAACAGCACTGACGTCTGTTCCCAGCAAGTACAGTGTATTGGACTGAAGAGGATCTACTGTTCTTGTCAGTTTCCTAAAGAGAATTGAACTAGATATGGCAGTGTGTGTAGGATGGACAGTCCTTTTGTTCTTAGCAAGCTCACTGTTTTGGCCCTATAGGAAACACAGTAGAGTTGAAGAGTGCTCTTTTCACAGAAGCAGAGTGTGTTTCTTGAAAGGAAAGCTAGCTTTTGTTTCCCAGTCCTAAGTGGAGTTGAATCACATGCAGTTTTTGGTCCTACCAGCAAGAGTTGTTGTTGGTAAGTAGAGTCACTATTGTGCTCCCATTGTCATACACAGGGCAAATAGCACTGACGTCTGTTCCCAGCATGCACAGTGTATTGGACTGAAGAGGATCTACTGTTCTTGTCAGTTTCCTAAGCAGAGTTGAACTAGATATGGCCCGTGTGGGTAGGAAGCACAGTTCTTTTGTTCTGAGCAAGCTCATTGTTTGGACCCCATAGGAAACACAGTTGGGTAGAAGAGTGCTCTTTTCTCAAAAGCAGAGTGTGTTTCTTGTAAGGCGAGCTAGTGTTTGTTTCCCAGTCCTAAATGGAGTTGAATCACATGCAGTTTCTGGTCCTACGAGCAAGAGTTGTTTTCTGGTAAGAAGAGTCACTATTGTGCTCCCATTGCAAATATACAGTGCAAATACTACTGGCGTCTGTTCCAAGAAAATACAGTGTATTGGACTGAAGAGGAGCTACTGTTCTTGTCAGTTTCCTAAGCAGAGTTGAACTAGATGTGACCCCTGTGTGTAGGAAGCACAGTTCTTTTGTTCTGAGCAAGCTCACTGTTCGGACCCCATAGGAAACACAGTAGTGGAGAAGAGTGCTCTTTTTCAAAAGCAGAGTGTGTTTCTTGTAAGGCGATCTAGCATTTGTTTCCCAGATCTAAATGGAGTTGAATCACATGCAGTTTCTGGTCCTACGAGCAAGAGTTGTTTTCTGGTAAGGAAAGTCAGTATTGCGCTCCCATTGCCATACACAGTGCAAATAGCACTCGTGTCTGTTCCCAGCAAGTACAGTGTTTTGGACTGAAGAGGAGCTACTGTTCTTGTCAGTTTCCTAAGCAGAGTTGAACTAGATATGGCACCTGTGTGTAGGAAGCACAGTTCTTTGTTCTGAGCAAGCTCACTGTTCGGATCCCATAGGAAACACAGTAGAGTAGAAGAGTGCGCTTTTCTCAAAAGCAGTGTGTGTTTCTTATAAGGCGTGCTAGTGTTTGTTTCCCAGTCAGAAATGGAGTTGAATCCCATGCAGTTTCTAGTCCTACGAGCAAGACTTGTTTTCTGATAAGAAGAGTCACTATTGTGCTCCCATTGCCATAAACATTGCAAATAGCACTCGCGTCTGTTCCCAGAAAATACATGTATTGGACTGAAGAGGAGCTACTGTTCTTGTCAGTTACCCAAACAGAGTTGAACTAGATATGGCCCCTGTGTGTAGGAAGCACAGTTCTTTTGTTCTGAGCAAGCTCACTATTCTGGCCCTATAGGAAACACAGTAGAGTAGAAGAGTGTGCTTTTCTCAAAAGCAGTGTGTGTTTCTCATAAGGCAAGCTAGCGTTTGTTTTCCAATCAGAAATGGAGTTGAATCCCATGCAGTTTCTTGTCCTATGAGCAAGACTTGGTTTCTGGTAAGAAGAGTCACTATTGCGCTCTCATTGTCATACACATTACAAATAGCACTGGCGTCTGTTCCCAGCATGTACAGTGTATTGGACTGAAGAGGATCTACTGTTCTTGTCAGTTTCCTAAGCAGAATTGAACTAGATATGGCCTTGTGTGTAGGAAGCACAGTTCTTTTGTTCTGAGCAAGCTCACTGTTCGGACTGCATAGGAAACACAGTAGAGTAGAAGAGTGTCCTTTTCTCAGAAGCAGAGTTTGTTTCTTGTAAGGCGAGCTAGCGTTTGTTTCCCAATCCTAAAAAGAGTTGAATTCCATGCAGTTTCGGGTCCTATGAGCAAGAGTTGTTTTCTGGTAAGAAGAGTCACTATTGCGCTCCTATTGTCATACAGAGGGCAAACAGCACTGGCGTCTGTTCCCAACAAGTACACTGTATTGGACTGAGGAGGATCTACTGTTCTTGTCAGTTTCATAAGCAGAGTTGAACTAGATATGGCCGTTTGTGTAGGAAGCACAGTTCTTTTGTTCTGAGCAAGCTCAATATTCTGGCCCTATAGGAAACACAGTAGAGTAGAAGAGTGCTCTTTTCTCAGAAGCAGAGTGTGTTTCTTGTAAGGTGAGCTAGCGTTTGTTTCCCAGGTCTAAATGGAGTTGAATCACATGCAGTTTCTGGTCCTATGAGCAAGAGTTGTTTTCTGGTAAGAAGAGTCACTATTGGGCTCCCATTGTCATACACAGGGCAAATACCCCTCGAGTCTCTTCCCAGCAAGTACAGTGTATTGGACTGAAGAGGAGCTACTGTTCTTGTCAGTTTCCTAAGCAGAATTGAACTAGATATGGCCGTGTGTAGGAAGCACAGTTCTATTGTTCTTAGCAAGCTCACTTTTTTGGCCATATATGAAACACAGTATAGTAGAAGAGTGCTCTTTTCTCAAAAGCAGAGTGTGTTTCTTGTAAGGCTAGCTAGCGTTTGTTTCCCAGTCCTAAATGGAGTTGAATCACATGCAGTATTTGCTGCTAAGAGCAAGAGTTTTTTTCTGGTAAGGAAAGTCACTATTGCGCTCCCATTGCCATACACAGTGCAAATAGCACTCGCGTTTTTTTCCAGGAAGTACATTGTATTGGACTAAAGAGGATCTACTATTCTTGACAGTTTCCTAAGCAGAATTGAACTAGATTTTGCCTTGTGTGTAGGAAGCACAGTTCTTTTTTTCTAAGCAAGCTCACTGTTTTGGCCCTATAGGAAACACAGTAGAGTAGAAGAGTGCTCTTTTTTCAAAAGCAGAGTGTGTTTCTTGTAAGGCAAGCTAGCGTTTGTTTCCCAGTCCTAAATGGAGTTGAATCACATGCAGTTTTTGGTAATATGAGCAAGAGTTGTTTTCTGGTAAGGAAAGACACTATTGCGCTCCCATTGCCGTACACAGTGCAAATAGCACTCGCGTCTGTTCCCAGAAAATACATGTATTGGACTGAAGAGGAGCTACTGTTCTTGTCAGTTACCCAAACAGAGTTGAACTAGATATGGCTCATGTGTGTAGGAAGTACAGTTCTTTTGTTCTGAACAAGCTCACTGTTCAGACCCCATAGGAAACACAGTAGAGTAGAAGAGTGCTTTTTTCTCAGAAGCAGAGTTTGTTTCTTGTAAGGCGAGCTAGCGTTTGTTTCCCAATCCTAAATGGAGTTGAATTCCATGCAGATTCTGGTCCTACGAGCAAGAGTTGTTTTCTGGTAAGAAGAGTAACTATTGCGCTCCCATTGTCATACACAGGGCAAACAGCACTGGTGTCTGTTCCCAGCAAGTACAGTGTATTAGACTGAAGAGGTTCTACTGTTCTTGTCAGTTTCCTAAACAGAATTGAACTAGATATGGCAGTGTGTGTAGGATGCACAGTCCTTTTGTTCTTAGCAAGCTCACTGTTTTGGCCCTATAGGAAACACAGTAGAGTTGAAGAGTGCTCTTTTCACAGAAGCAGAGTGTGTTTCTTGAAAGGAAAGCTAGCTTTTGTTTCCCAGTCCTAAGTGGAGTTGAATCACATGCAGTTTTTGGTCCTACCAGCAAGAGTTGTTGTTGGTAAGTAGAGTCACTATTGTGCTCCCATTGTCATACACAGGGCAAATAGCACTGACGTCTGTTCCCAGCATGCACAGTGTATTGGACTGAAGAGGATCTACTGTTCTTGTCAGTTTCCTAAGCAGAGTTGAACTAGATATGGCCCGAGTGTGTAGGAAGCACAGTTCTTTTGTTCTGAGCAAGCTCATTGTTTGGACCCCATAGGAAACACAGTTGGGTAGAAGAGTGCTCTTTTCTCAAAAGCAGAGTGTGTTTCTTGTAAGGCGAGCTAGTGTTTGTTTCCCAGTCCTAAATGGAGTTGAATCACATGCAGTTTCTGGTCCTACGAGCAAGAGTTGTTTTCTGGTAAGAAGAGTCACTATTGTGCTCCCATTGCAAATATACAGTGCAAATACTACTGGCGTCTGTTCCAAGCAAGTACAGTGTATTGGACTGAAGAGGAGCTACTGTTCTTGTCAGTTTCCTAAGCAGAGTTGAACTAGATGTGACCCCTGTGTGTAGGAAGCACAGTTCTTTTTTTCTGAGCAAGCTCACTGTTCGGACCCCATAGGAAACACAGTAGTGGAGAAGAGTGCTCTTATTCAAAAGCAGAGTGTGTTTCTTGTAAGGCGAGCTAGTGTTTGTTTCCCCGTCTGAAATGGATTTGAATCCCATGTAGTTTTTGGTCCTACGAGCAAGAGTTGTTTTCTGGTAAGAAGAGTCACTATTGTGCTCCCATTGCCATATACAGTACAAATAGCTCTCACGTCTGTTCCCAGCATGTACAGTGTATTAGAACGAAGAGGAGCTACTGTTCTTGTCAGTTTCCTAAGCAGAGTTGAACTAGATATGGCCCGTGTTTGTAGGAAGCACAGTTCTTTTGTTCCGAGCAAGCACACTGTTTGGACCCCCAAGGAAACACAGAAGAGTAGAAGAGTGCTCTTTTCTTAAAAGCAGAGTGTGTTTCTTGTAAGGCGATCTAGCGTTTGTTTCCCAGATCTAAATGGAGTTGAATCACATGCAGTTTCTGGTCCTACGAGCAAGAGTTGTTTTCTGGTAAGGAAAGTCACTATTGTGCTCCCATTGCCAAACACAGTGTAAATAGCACTCGCGTCTGTTCCCATTAAGTACAGTGTATTGGACTGAAGAGGAGCTACTGTTCTTGTCAGTTTCCTAAGCAGAATTGAACTAGATATGGCCCGTGTGTGTAGGAAGCACAGTTCTTTTATTCTGAGCAAGCTCACTGTTTTGGCCCTATAGGAAACACAGTAGAGTAGAAGAGTGCTCTTTTCTCAAAAGCCGAGTGTGTTTCTTTTAAGGCGAGCTAGCATTTGTTTCCTAGTCCTAAATGGAGTGGAATCACATGCAGTTTTTGGTCCTACGAGCTAGAGTTGTTTTCTGGTAAGGAAAGTCAGTATTGCGCTCCCATTGCCATACACAGTGCAAATAGCACTCGCGTCTGTTCCCAGCAAGTACAGTGTTTTGGACTGAAGAGGAGCTACTGTTCTTGTCAGTTTCCTAAGCAGAGTTGAACAAGATATGGCCCCTGTGTGTAGGAAGCACAGTTCTTTTGTTCTGAGCAAGCACACTGTTCGGATCCCATAGGAAACACAGTAGAGTAGAAGAGTGCGCTTTTCTCAAAAGCAGTGTGTGTTTCTTATAAGGCGAGCTAAAGTTTGTTTCCCAGTCAGAAATGGAGTTTAAACCCATGCAGTTTCTAGTCCTACGAGCAAGACTTGTTTTCTGATAAGAAGAGTCACTATTGTGCTCCCATTGCCATAAACATTGCAAATAGCACTCGCGTCTGTTCCCAGAAAATACATGTATTGGACTGAAGAGGAGCTACTGTTCTTGTCAGTTACCCAAACAGAGTTGAACTAGATATGGCACATGTGTGTAGGAAGCACAGTTCTTTTGTTCTGAGCAAGCTCACTATTCTGGCCCTATAGGAAACACAGTAGAGTAGAAGAGTGTGCTTTTCTCAAAAGGAGTGTGTGTTTCTCATAAGGCGAGCTAGCGTTTGTTTCCCAATCAGAAATGGAGTTGAATCCCATGCAGTTTTTTGTCCTACGAGCAAGACTTGTTTTCTGGTAAGAAGAGTCACTTTTGCGCTCCCATTGTCATACACATTACAAATAGCACTGGCGTCTGTTCCCAGCATGTACAGTGTATTGGACTGAAGAGGATCTACTGTTCTTGTCAGTTTCCTAAGCAGAATTGAACTAGATATGGCCGTGTGTGTAGGAAGCACAGTTCTTTTGTTCTGAGCAAGCTCACTGTTCGGACTGCATAGGAAACACAGTAGAGTAGAAGAGTGTCCTTTTCTCAGAAGCAGAGTTTGTTTCTTGTAAGGCGAGCTAGCGTTTGTTTCCCAATCCTAAAAAGAGTTGAATTCCATGCAGTTTCGGGTCCTATGAGCAAGAGTTGTTTTCTGGTAAGAAGAGTCACTATTGCGCTCCTATTGTCATACAGAGGGCAAACAGCACTGGCGTCTGTTCCCAACAAGTACACTGTATTGGACTGAGGAGGATCTACTGTTCTTGTCAGTTTCATAAGCAGAGTTGAACTAGATATGGCCGTTTGTGTAGGAAGCACAGTTCTTTTGTTCTGAGCAAGCTCAATATTCTGGCCCTATAGGAAACACAGTAGAGTAGAAGAGTGCTCTTTTCTCAGAAGCAGAGTGTGTTTCTTGTAAGGTGAGCTAGCGTTTGTTTCCCAGGTCTAAATGGAGTTGAATCACATGCAGTTTCTGGTCCTATGAGCAAGAGTTGTTTTCTGGTAAGAAGAGTCACTATTGCGCTCCCATTGTCATACACAGGGCAAATACCCCTCGAGTCTCTTCCCAGCAAGTACAGTGTATTGGACTGAAGAGGAGCTACTGTTCTTGTCAGTTTCCTAAGCAGAATTGAACTAGATATGGCCGTGTGTAGGAAGCACAGTTCTATTGTTCTTAGCAAGCTCACTTTTTTGGCCATATATGAAACACAGTATAGTAGAAGAGTGCTCTTTTCTCAAAAGCAGAGTGTGTTTCTTGTAAGGCTAGCTAGCGTTTGTTTCCCAGTCCTAAATGGAGTTGAATCACATGCAGTATTTGCTGCTAAGAGCAAGAGTTTTTTTCTGGTAAGGAAAGTCACTATTGCGCTCCCATTGCCATACACAGTGCAAATAGCACTCGCGTTTTTTTCCAGGAAGTACATTGTATTGGACTAAAGAGGATCTACTATTCTTGACAGTTTCCTAAGCAGAATTGAACTAGATTTTGCCTTGTGTGTAGGAAGCACAGTTCTTTTTTTCTAAGCAAGCTCACTGTTTTGGCACTATAGGAAACACAGTAGAGTAGAAGAGTGCTCTTTTTTCAAAAGCAGAGTGTGTTTCTTGTAAGGCGAGCTAGCGTTTGTTTCCCAGTCCTAAATGGAGTTGAATCACATGCAGTTTTTGGTAATATGAGCAAGAGTTGTTTTCTGGTAAGGAAAGACACTATTGCGCTCCCATTGCCGTACACAGTGCAAATAGCACTCGCGTCTGTTCCCAGAAAATACATGTATTGGACTGAAGAGGAGCTACTGTTCTTGTCAGTTACCCAAACAGAGTTGAACTAGATATGGCTCATGTGTGTAGGAAGTACAGTTCTTTTGTTCTGAACAAGCTCACTGTTCAGACCCCATTGGAAACACAGTAGAGTAGAAGAGTGCCCTTTTCTCAGAAGCAGAGTTTGTTTCTTGTAAGGTGAGCTAGCGTTTGTTTCCCAATCCTAAATGGAGTTGAATTCCATGCAGATTCTGGTCCTACGAGCAAGAGTTGTTTTCTGGTAAGAAGAGTAACTATTGCGCTCCCATTGTCATACACAGTGCAAACAGCACTGGTGTCTGTTCCCAGCAAGTACAGTGTATTAGACTGAAGAGGTTCTACTGTTCTTGTCAGTTTCCTAAACAGAATTGAACTAGATATGGCAGTGTGTGTAGGATGCACAGTCCTTTTGTTCTTAGCAAGCTCACTGTTTTGGCCCTATAGGAAACACAGTAGAGTTGAAGAGTGCTCTTTTCACAGAAGCAGAGTGTGTTTCTTGAAAGGAAAGCTAGCTTTTGTTTCCCAGTCCTAAGTGGAGTTGAATCACATGCAGTTTTTGGTCCTACCAGCAAGAGTTGTTGTTGGTAAGTAGAGTCACTATTGTGCTCCCATTGTCATACACAGGGCAAATAGCACTGACGTCTGTTCCCAGCATGCACAGTGTATTGGACTGAAGAGGATCTACTGTTCTTGTCAGTTTCCTAAGCAGAGTTGAACTAGATATGGCCCGTGTGTGTAGGAAGCACAGTTCTTTTGTTCTGAGCAAGCTCATTGTTTGGACCCCATAGGAAACACAGTTGGGTAGAAGAGTGCTCTTTTCTCAAAAGCAGAGTGTGTTTCTTGTAAGGCGAGCTAGTGTTTGTTTCCCAGTCCTAAATGGAGTTGAATCACATGCAGTTTCTGGTCCTACGAGCAAGAGTTGTTTTCTGGTAAGAAGAGTCACTATTGTGCTCCCATTGCAAATATACAGTGCAAATACTACTGGCGTCTGTTCCAAGCAAGTACAGTGTATTGGACTGAAGAGGAGCTACTGTTCTTGTCAGTTTCCTAAGCAGAGTTGAACTAGATGTGACCCCTGTGTGTAGGAAGCACAGTTCTTTTTTTCTGAGCAAGCTCACTGTTCGGACCCCATAGGAAACACAGTAGTGGAGAAGAGTGCTCTTATTCAAAAGCAGAGTGTGTTTCTTGTAAGGCGAGCTAGTGTTTTTTTCCCCGTCTGAAATGGATTTGAATCCCATGTAGTTTTTGGTCCTACGAGCAAGAGTTGTTTTCTGGTAAGAAGAGTCACTATTGTGCTCCCATTGCCATATACAGTACAAATAGCTCTCACGTCTGTTCCCAGCATGTACAGTGTATTGGAACGAAGAGGAGCTACTGTTCTTGTCAATTTCCTAAGCAGAGTTGAACTAGATATGGCCCGTGTTTGTAGGAAGCACAGTTCTTTTGTTCCGAGCAAGCACACTGTTTGGACCCCCAAGGAAACACAGAAGAGTAGAAGAGTGCTCTTTTCTTAAAAGCAGAGTGTGTTTCTTGTAAGGCGATCTAGCGTTTGTTTCCCAGATCTAAATGGAGTTGAATCACATGCAGTTTCTGGTCCTACGAGCAAGAGTTGTTTTCTGGTAAGGAAAGTCACTATTGTGCTCCCATTGCCAAACACAGTGTAAATAGCACTCGCGTCTCTTCCCATTAAGTACAGTGTATTGGACTGAAGAGGAGCTACTGTTCTTGTCAGTTTCCTAAGCAGAATTGAACTAGATATGGCCCGTGTGTGTAGGAAGCACAGTTCTTTTATTCTGAGCAAGCTCACTGTTTTGGCCCTATAGGAAACACAGTAGAGTAGAAGAGTGCTCTTTTCTCAAAAGCCGAGTGTGTTTCTTTTAAGGCGAGCTAGCATTTGTTTCCTAGTCCTAAATGGAGTGGAATCACATGCAGTTTTTGGTCCTACGAGCTAGAGTTGTTTTCTGGTAAGGAAAGTCAGTATTGCGCTCCCATTGCCATACACAGTGCAAATAGCACTCGCGTCTGTTCCCAGCAAGTACAGTGTTTTGGACTGAAGAGGAGCTACTGTTCTTGTCAGTTTCCTAAGCAGAGTTGAACAAGATATGGCCCCTGTGTGTAGGAAGCACAGTTCTTTTGTTCTGAGCAAGCACACTGTTCGGATCCCATAGGAAACACAGTAGAGTAGAAGAGTGCGCTTTTCTCAAAAGCAGTGTGTGTTTCTTATAAGGCGAGCTAAAGTTTGTTTCCCAGTCAGAAATGGAGTTTAAACCCATGCAGTTTCTAGTCCTACGAGCAAGACTTGTTTTCTGATAAGAAGAGTCACTATTGTGCTCCCATTGCCATAAACATTGCAAATAGCACTCGCGTCTGTTCCCAGAAAATACATGTATTGGACTGAAGAGGAGCTACTGTTCTTGTCAGTTACCCAAACAGAGTTGAACTAGATATGGCTCATGTGTGTAGGAAGCACAGTTCTTTTGTTCTGAGCAAGCTCACTATTCTGGCCCTATAGGAAACACAGTAGAGTAGAAGAGTGTGCTTTTCTCAAAAGCAGTGTGTGTTTCTCATAAGGCGAGCTAGCGTTTGTTTCCCAATCAGAAATGGAGTTGAATCCCATGCAGTTTATTGTCCTACGAGCAAGACTTGTTTTCTGGTAAGAAGAGTCACTATTGCGCTCCCATTGTCATACACATTACAACAGCATGTACAGTGTATTGGACTGAAGAGGATCTACTGTTCTTGTCAGTTTCCTAAGCAGAATTGAACTAGATATGGCCGTGTGTGTAGGAAGCACAGTTCTTTTGTTCTGAGCAAGCTCACTGTTCGGACTGCATAGGAAACACAGTAGAGTAGAAGAGTGTCCTTTTCTCAGAAGCAGAGTTTGTTTCTTGTAAGGCGAGCTAGCGTTTGTTTCCCAATCCTAAAAAGAGTTGAATTCCATGCAGTTTCGGGTCCTATGAGCAAGAGTTGTTTTCTGGTAAGAAGAGTCACTATTGTGCTCCTATTGTCATACAGAGGGCAAACAGCACTGGCGTCTGTTCCCAACAAGTACACTGTATTGGACTGAGGAGGATCTACTGTTCTTGTCAGTTTCATAAGCAGAGTTGAACTAGATATGGCCTTTTGTGTAGGAAGCACAGTTCTTTTGTTCTGAGCAAGCTCAATATTCTGGCCCTATAGGAAACACAGTAGAGTAGAAGAGTGCTCTTTTCTCAGAAGCAGAGTGTGTTTCTTGTAAGGTGAGCTAGCGTTTGTTTCCCAGGTCTAAATGGAGTTGAATCACATGCAGTTTCTGGTCCTATGAGCAAGAGTTGTTTTCTGGTAAGAAGAGTCACTATTGCGCTCCCATTGTCATACATAGGGCAAATACCCCTCGAGTCTCTTCCCAGCAAGTACAGTGTATTGGACTGAAGAGGAGCTACTGTTCTTGTCAGTTTCCTAAGCAGAATTGAACTAGATATGGCCATGTGTAGGAAGCACAGTTCTATTGTTCTTAGCAAGCTCACTTTTTTGGCCATATATGAAACACAGTATAGTAGAAGAGTGCTCTTTTCTCAAAAGCAGAGTGTGTTTCTTGTAAGGCTAGCTAGCGTTTGTTTCCCAGTCCTAAATGGAGTTGAATCACATGTAGTTTTTGCTCCTACGAGCAAGAGTTGTTTTCTGTTAAGGAAAGTCACTATTGCGCTCCCATTGTCATACACAGTGCAAATAGCACTCGCGTTTTTTCCCAGGAAGTACATTGTGTTGGACTGAAGAGGATCTACTATTCTTGACAGTTTCCTAAGCAGAATTGAACTAGATATGGCCTTGTGTGTAGGAAGCACAGTTCTTTTTTTCTAAGCAAGCTCACTGTTTTTTCACTATATGAAACACAGTAGAGTAGAAGAGTGCTCTTTTTTCAAAAGCAGAGTGTGTTTCTTGTAAGGCGAGCTAGCGTTTGTTTCCCAGTCCTAAATGGAGTTGAATCACATGCAGTTTTTGGTAATATGAGCAAGAGTTGTTTTCTGGTAAGGAAAGACACTATTGCGCTCCCATTGCCATACACAGTGCAAATAGCACTCGCGTCTGTTCCCAGCAAGTACAGTGTATTGGACTGAAGAGGAGCTACAGTTCTTGTCAGTTTCCTAAGCAGAGTTGAACTAGATATGGCCCGTGTGTGTAGGAAGCACAGTTCTTTTGTTCTGACCAAGCTCACTATTCTGGTCCTATAGGAAACACAGTAGAGTAGAAGAGTGCTCTTTTCTCAAAAGCAGTGTGTGTTTCTTATAAGGCGAGCTAATGTTTGTTTCCCAGTCAGAAATGGAGTTGAATCCCATGCAGTTTCTAATCCTACGAGCAAGACTTGTTTTCTGATAAGAAGAGTCACTATAGTGCTCCCATTGCCATAAACATTGCAAATAGCACTCGCGTCAGTTCCCAGAAAATACATGTATTGGACTGAAGAGGAGCTACTGTTCTTGTCAGTTACCCAAACAGAGTTGAACTAGATATGGCTCATGTGTGTAGGAAGCACAGTTCTTTTGTTCTGAACAAGCTCACTGTTCAGACCACATAGGAAACACAGTAGAGTAGAAGAGTGCCCTTTTCTCAGAAGCAGAGTTTGTTTCTTGTAAGGCGAGCTAGCGTTTGTTTCCCAATCCTAAATGGAGTTGAATTCCATGCAGATTCTGGTCCTACGAGCAAGAGTTGTTTTCTGGTAAGAAGAGTCACTATTGCGCTCCCATTGTCATACACAGGGCAAACAGCACTGACGTCTGTTCCCAGCAAGTACAGTGTATTGGACTGAAGAGGATCTACTGTTCTTGTCAGTTTCCTAAAGAGAATTGAACTAGATATGGCAGTGTGTGTAGGATGGACAGTCCTTTTGTTCTTAGCAAGCTCACTGTTTTGGCCCTATAGGAAACACAGTAGAGTTGAAGAGTGCTCTTTTCACAGAAGCAGAGTGTGTTTCTTGAAAGGAAAGCTAGCTTTTGTTTCCCAGTCCTAAGTGGAGTTGAATCACATGCAGTTTTTGGTCCTACCAGCAAGAGTTGTTGTTGGTAAGTAGAGTCACTATTGTGCTCCCATTGTCATACACAGGGCAAATAGCACTGACGTCTGTTCCCAGCATGCACAGTGTATTGGACTGAAGAGGATCTACTGTTCTTGTCAGTTTCCTAAGCAGAGTTGAACTAGATATGGCCCGTGTGGGTAGGAAGCACAGTTCTTTTGTTCTGAGCAAGCTCATTGTTTGGACCCCATAGGAAACACAGTTGGGTAGAAGAGTGCTCTTTTCTCAAAAGCAGAGTGTGTTTCTTGTAAGGCGAGCTAGTGTTTGTTTCCCAGTCCTAAATGGAGTTGAATCACATGCAGTTTCTGGTCCTACGAGCAAGAGTTGTTTTCTGGTAAGAAGAGTCACTATTGTGCTCCCATTGCAAATATACAGTGCAAATACTACTGGCGTCTGTTCCAAGAAAATACAGTGTATTGGACTGAAGAGGAGCTACTGTTCTTGTCAGTTTCCTAAGCAGAGTTGAACTAGATGTGACCCCTGTGTGTAGGAAGCACAGTTCTTTTTTTCTGAGCAAGCTCACTGTTCGGACCCCATAGGAAACACAGTAGTGGAGAAGAGTGCTCTTTTTCAAAAGCAGAGTGTGTTTCTTGTAAGGCGATCTAGCATTTGTTTCCCAGATCTAAATGGAGTTGAATCACATGCAGTTTCTGGTCCTACGAGCAAGAGTTGTTTTCTGGTAAGGAAAGTCAGTATTGCGCTCCCATTGCCATACACAGTGCAAATAGCACTCGTGTCTGTTCCCAGCAAGTACAGTGTTTTGGACTGAAGAGGAGCTACTGTTCTTGTCAGTTTCCTAAGCAGAGTTGAACTAGATATGGCACCTGTGTGTAGGAAGCACAGTTCTTTGTTCTGAGCAAGCTCACTGTTCGGATCCCATAGGAAACACAGTAGAGTAGAAGAGTGCGCTTTTCTCAAAAGCAGTGTGTGTTTCTTATAAGGCGTGCTAGTGTTTGTTTCCCAGTCAGAAATGGAGTTGAATCCCATGCAGTTTCTAGTCCTACGAGCAAGACTTGTTTTCTGATAAGAAGAGTCACTATTGTGCTCCCATTGCCATAAACATTGCAAATAGCACTCGCGTCTGTTCCCAGAAAATACATGTATTGGACTGAAGAGGAGCTACTGTTCTTGTCAGTTACCCAAACAGAGTTGAACTAGATATGGCCCCTGTGTGTAGGAAGCACAGTTCTTTTGTTCTGAGCAAGCTCACTATTCTGGCCCTATAGGAAACACAGTAGAGTAGAAGAGTGTGCTTTTCTCAAAAGCAGTGTGTGTTTCTCATAAGGCAAGCTAGCGTTTGTTTTCCAATCAGAAATGGAGTTGAATCCCATGCAGTTTCTTGTCCTATGAGCAAGACTTGGTTTCTGGTAAGAAGAGTCACTATTGCGCTCTCATTGTCATACACATTACAAATAGCACTGGCGTCTGTTCCCAGCATGTACAGTGTATTGGACTGAAGAGGATCTACTGTTCTTGTCAGTTTCCTAAGCAGAATTGAAGTAGATATGGCCGTGTGTGTAGGAAGCACAGTTCTTTTGTTCTGAGCAAGCTCACTGTTCTGGCCCTATAGGAAACACAGTAGAGTAGAAGAGTGCTCTTTTCTCAAAAGCAGAGAGTGTTTCTTGTAAGACGAGCTAGCGTTTGTTTCCCGTACTAAATGGAGTTGAATCACATGCAGTTTCTGTTCCTATGAGCAAGAGTTGTTTTCTGGTAAGAAGAGTCACTATTGCGCTCCCATTGCCATACACAGTGCAAATAGCACTGGCGTCTGTTCCCAGCAAGTACAGTGTATTGGGACTGAAGAGGAGCTACTGTTCTTGTCAGTTTTTCTAAGCACCGTTAAACTAGATATGACCCGTGTGTGTAGGAAGCACAGTTCTTTTGTTCTGAGACAAGCTCACTATTCTGGCCCTATTGGATACACAGTAGAGTAGAAGAGTGTGCTTTTCTCAAAAGCAGTGTGTGTTTCTTATAAGGCGAGCTAGTGTTTGTTTCCAGTAAGAAAGGAGTTGAATCCCATGCAGTTTCTTGTCCTACGAGCAAGGACCTTGTTTTCTGGTAAGAAGAGTCACTATTGCGCTCCCATTGTCATACACATTACAAATAGCACTGGCGTCTGTTCACAGCATGTACAGTGTATTGGACTGAAGAGGATCTACTGTTCTTGTCAGTTTTCCTAAGCAGAATTGAACTAGATATGGGCCGTGTGTGTAGGAAGCACAGTTCTTTTGTTCTGAGCAAGCTCACTGTTCTGGCCCTATAGGAAACACAGTAGAATAGAAGAGTGCTTTTTTCTCAAAAGCAGAGAGTGTTTCTTGTAAGACGAGCTAGCGTTTGTTTCCCGTACTAAATGGAGTTGAATCACATGCAGTTACTGTTTCCTATTAGCAGGAGTTGTTTTCTGGTAAGAAGAGTCACTATTGCGCTCCCATTGCCATTACACAGTGCAAATAGCACTGGCGTCTGTTTCCCAGCAAGTACAGTGGTTATTGGGACTGAAGAGGAGCTACTGTTCTTGGTCAGTTTCCTAAGGCACCGTTAAACTAGATATGACCCGTGTGTGTAGGAAGCACAGTTCTTTTGTTCCTGAGCAAGCTCACTATTCTGGTCCTATAGGAAACACAGTAGAGTAGAAGAGTGCTCTTTTCTCAAAAGCAGAGTGTGTTTCTTGTAAGGCACGCTAGCGTCTGTTTCCCAGTCCTAAATGGAGTTGAATCACATGCAGTTTCTGGTCCTAAGAGCAAGAGTTGTTTTCTGGTAAAGAAAGTCAATATTGTGCTCCATGCCATACACAGTGCAAATAGGCACTCGCGTCTGTTCCCAGGAAGTACAGTGTATGGGACTGAAGAGGTGCTACTGTTCTTGTCTGTTTCCTAAGCAGAGTTGAACTAGATATTGCCCGTGTGTGTAGGGAAGCACAGTTTCGTTTGTTCTGAGCATGCTCACTGTTCGGATCCCATACGAAACACAGTAGAGTAGAAGAGTGCTCTTTTCTCAAAAGAGGAGTGTGGTTTATTGTATTGCAATCTAGAGTTTGTTTTCCAGTTCTAAATGGAGTTGAATCACATGCAGTTTCTGGTCCTATGGAGCAAGAGTTATTTTCTGGTAAGGAAAGGTCATTATTGCGCTCCTGTTGCCACACACAGTGCAAATAGCACTCACCTCTGTTCCCATCAACTACCGTGTATTGGACTAAGGAGAAGCTACTGTTCTTGTCAGTTTCCTAAGCAGAGTTGAACTAGATATAGCCCGTGTGTGTAGGAACCACAGTTCTTTTGTTCTGAGCGAGCTCACTATTTTGGCCCTATAGAAAACACAGTAGAGTAGAAGAGTGCTCTTTTCTCAAAAGTAGAGTGTGTTTCTTGTAAGGCGAGCTAGCGTTTGTTTCCCAGTCCTAAATGTAGTTGAATCACATGCAGTTTTTGATCCTACGATCAAGAGTTGTTTTCTGGTAAGGAAAGTCACTATTGCGCTCCCATTGCCATAAACAGTGCAAATAGCACTCGCGTCTGCTCCCCGCAAGTACAGTGTATTGGACTGAAGAGGAGCTACTACTCTTGTCAGTTTACTAAGCAGAATTGAACTAGATATGGCCCGTGTGTGTAGGAAGCACAGTTCTTTTGTTCTGAGCAAGCTCACTATTCTGGCCCTATAGGAAACAGAGTAGAGTAGAAGAGTGCTCTTTTCTCAAAAGCAGATTGTGTTTCTTGTAAGGGTAGCTAGCGTTTGTTTCCCAGACCTAAATGGAGTTGAATCACATGCAGTTTTTGGTCCTGAGAGCAAGAGTTGTTTTCTGGTAAGGAAAGTCACTATTGTGCTCCCATTGCCATACACAGTGTAAATAGCACTCGCGTCTGTTCCCATTAAGTACAGTGTATCGGACTGAAGAGGTGCTACTGTTCTTGTCAGTTTCCTAAGTAGAGTTGGACTAGATATGGCCCGTGTGTGTAGGAAGCACAGTTCTTTTGTTCTGAGCAAGCTCACTGTTCGGACACCATAGGAAACACTGTAGAGTAGAAGAGTGCTCTTTTCTCAAAAGCAGACTGTGTTTCTTGTAAGGCGAGCTAGCGTTTGTTTCGGAGTCCTATATGGAGATGAATCACATGCAGTTTCTGGTCCTACGAGCAAGAGTTTTTTTCTGGTAAGAAGAGTCACTATTGAGCTCCCATTGTCATACACAGGGCAAATAGCACTGGCGTCTGTTTCCAGCAAGTACAGTGTATTGGACTGAAGAGGAGCTACTGTTCTTGTAAGTTTCCTAAGCAGAGTTGAACTATATATAGCCAGTGTGTGTAGGAACCACAGTTCTTTTGTTCTGAGCAAGCTCACTATTCTCGCCCTATAGGAAAACACAGTAGAGTAGAAGAGTGCTCTTTTCTCAAAAGCAGAGAGTGTTTCTTGTAAGACGAGCTAGCGTTTGTTTCCCGTCCTAAATGGAGTTGAATCACATGCAGTTTCTGGTCCTATGAGCAAGAGTTGTTTTCTGGTAAGAAGAGTCACTATTGCGCTCCCATTGCCATAAACAGTGCAAATAGCTCTCGCGTCTGTTCCCAGCAAGTACAGTGTATTGGACTGAAGTGGAGCCACTGTTCTTGTCAGTTTCCTAAGCAGAGTTGAACTAGATAGGGACCCTGTGTGTAGGAAGCACAGTTCTCTTGTTCAGAGCAAGCTAACTCTTTGGACCACAAAGGAAACACAGAGAGTAGAAGAGTGCTCTTTTCTCAAAAACAGAGTGTGTTTCTTGTAAGGCGAGCTAGCATTTGTTTCGCAGTCCTAAATGAAGTTGAATCACATGCAGTTTCTGGTCCTATGAGCAAGAGTTGTTTTCTGGTAAGAAGAGTCACTATTGTGCTCCCATTGTCATACACAGGGCAAAAAGCACTGGCGTCTGTTCCCAGCAAGTACAGTGTATGGGACTGTGGAGGATATACTGTTCTTGTCAGTTTCCTAAGCAGAATTGAACTAGATATGGCCGTGTGTGTAGGAAGCACAGTTCTTTTGTTCTGAGCAACCTCACTGTTCTGGCCCTATAGGAAACACAGTAGAGTAGAAGAGTAATCTTTTCTCAAAAGCAGAGTGTGTTTCTCGTAAGGCCAGCTAGCGTTTGTTTCCCGTATTAATGGAGTTGAATCACATGCAGTTTCTGGTCCTAGGATCAACAGTTGTTTTCTGGTAAGAAGAGTCACTATTGTGCTCCCATTGTCATACTCAGGGCAAATAGCACTGGCGTCTGTTCCCAGCAAGTACAGTGTATGGGACTGAAGAGGATCTACTGTCCTTGTCAGTTTCCTCAGCAGAATTGCCCTAGATATGGCCGTGTGTAAGAAGCACATTTCTTTTGTTCTGAGCAAGCTCACTGTTCTGGCCCTAAAAGAAACACAGTAGAGTAGAAGAGTGCTCTTTTCTCAAAAGCAGGGTGTGTTTCTTGTAAGGAGAGCTAGCTTTTGTTTCCAAGTCCTAAATGGAGTTGAATCCAATGAGGTTTCTGGTCCTACGAGCAAGAGTTGTTTTCTGGTAAGAAGAGTCACTATTGTGCTCCCATTGCCATACACAGTGCAAATAGCACTGGCGTCTGTTCCCAGCAAGTACAATGTATTAGAATGAAGAGGAGCTACTGTTCTTGTCAGTTTCCTAAACACAGTTAAACTAGATATGGCCGTGTGTGTAGGAAGCACAGTTCTTTTGTTCTGAGCATGCTCACTATTCTGGCCGTATAGGAAACACAGTAGAGTAGAAGAGTGCTCTTTTCTCTAAAGCAGAGTGTGTTTCTTGTAAGGCGCGCTAGCGTTTGTTTCCCAGTCCTAAATTGAGTTGAATCACATGCCGTTTCTGGTCCTACGAGCAAGAGTAGTTTTCTGTTAAGAAGAGTCACTATTGTGTTCCCATTGTCATACACAGGGCAAATAGCACTCACGTCTGTTCCCAGCAAGTGCAGTGTATGGGACTGAAGAGGAGCTACTGTTCTTGTCACTTTCCTAAGCAGAATTGAACTAGATATGACCGTGTGTGTAGGAAGCACAGTTCTTTTGTTCTGAGCAAGCTCACTGTTTTGGCCCTATAGGAAACACAGTAGAGTAGAAGAGTGATCTTTTCTCAAAAGCAGAGTGTGTTCTTTGTAAGGCGAGCTAGCGTTTGTTTCCCAGTCCTAAACGGAGTTGAATCACATGCAGTTTTTGGTCCTACGAGCAAGAGTTGTTTTCTGGTAAGGAAAGTCACTATTGCGCTCCCATGCCATACACAGTGCAAATAGCACTCGCGTCTGTTCCCAGGAAGTACAGTGTATGGGACTGAAGAGGTGCTACTGTTCTTGTCTGTTTCCTAAGAAGAGTAGAACTAGATATTGCCCGTGTGTGTAGGAAGCACAGTTCTTTTGTTCAGAGCAAGCTCACTGTTCGGATCCCATACGAAACACAGTAGAGTAGAAGAGTGCTCTTTTCTCAAAAGAGGAGTGTGTTTATAGTAATGCAATCTAGAGTTTGTTTCCCAGTTCTAAATGGAGTTGAATCACATGCAGTTTCTGGTCTTACGAGCAAGAGTTATTTTCTGGTAAGGAAAATCATTATTGCGCTCCCGTTGCCACACACAGTGCAAATAGCACTCACGACTCTTCCCATCAAGTACCGTGTATTGGACTGAGGAGGAGCTACTGTTCTTGTCAGTTTCCTAAGCAGAGTTGAACTAGATATAGCCCGTGTGTGTAGGAAGCACAGTTCTTTTGTTCTGAGCAAGCTCACTATTCTGGCCCTATAGGAAACACAGTAGAGTAGAAGAGTGCACTTTTCTCAAAAGCAGAGTGTGTTTCTTTTAAGGCAAGCTAGCGTTTGTTTCCTAGTCCTAAATGGAGTGGAATCACATGCAGTTTTTGGTACTATGAGCAATAGTTTTTTTTCTGGTAAGAAGAGTCACTATTGTGTTCCCATTGCCATACATAGGGCAAATAGCACTCGCGTCTGTTCCCAGCAAGTACAGTGTATTGGACTGAAGAGGAGCTACTGTTCTTGTCAGTTTCCTAAGCATAGTTGAACTAGATATGGCCCCTGTGTCTAGGAAGCACAGTTCTTTTGTTCTGAGCAAGCTCACTGTTCGGACCTCATAGGAAACACAGTAGAGAAGAAGACTGCTCTTTTCTCAAAAGCAGAGTGTGTTTCTTGTAAGGTGAGGTAGTGTTTGTTTCCCAGTCTGAAATGGAGTTGAATCCCATGCAGTTTCTGGTCCTAGGAGCAAGAGTTGTTTTCTGGTAAGAAGAGACACTATTGCGCTCCCATTGCCATATACAGTGCAAATAGCACTCGCGTCTGTTCTCAGCAAGTACAGTGTATTGGACTGAAGAGGAGCTACTGTTCTTGTCAGTTTCCTAAGCAGAGTTGAACTAGATATTGCCCGTGAGTGTAGGAAGCACAGTTCTTTTGTTCTGAGCAAGCTCACTATTCTGGCCCTATAAGAAACACAGTAGAGTAGAAGAGTGCTCTTTTCTCAAAAGCAGCGTGTGTTTCTTGTAAAACGAGCTAGCGTTTGTTTCCGAGTCCTAAATGAAGTTGAATCACATGCAGTTTCTGGTACTACGAGCAAGAGTTGTTTTCTGGTAAGAAGAGTCACTATTGCGCTCCCATTGCCATACACAGGGAAAATAGCACTCGCGTCTGTTCCCAGCAAGTACAGTATATTGGACTGAAGAGGATCTACTGTTCTTGTCAGTTTCCTAAGTAGAGTTGAACTGGATATGGCCTGTGTGTGTAGGAATCACAGTTCTTTTGTTCTGAGTAAGCTCACTGTTCGGACCCCATAGGAAAAACTGTAGAGTGGAAAAGTGCTCTTTTCTCAGAAGCAGAGTGTGTTTGTGGTAAGTCGAGCTAGCGTTTGTTTCCTGTCCTAAATGGAGTTGAATCACATGCAGTTTCTGGTCCTATGAGCAAGAGTTGTTTTCTGGTAAGAAGAGTCACTATTGCGCTCCCCTTTTTCATATACAGTGCAAATAGCTTTCGCGTCTGTTCCCAGCAAGTACAGTGTATTGGACTGAAGAGGAGCTACTGTTCTTGTAAGTTTCGTAAGCAGAGTTGGACTAGATTTAGCCCGTGTGTGTAGGAAGCACAGTTCTTTTGTTCTGAGCAAGCTCACTATTCTGGCCCTATAGGAAACACAGTAGAGTAGAAGAGTGCTCTTTTCTCAAAAGCAGAGAGTGTTTCTTGTAAGACGAGCTAGCGTTTGTTTCCCGTCCTAAATGGAGGTGAATCACATGCAGTTTCTGGTCCTATGAGCAAGAGTTGTTTTCTGGTAAGAAGAGTCACTATTGCGCTCCCATTGCCATATACGGTGCAAATAGATCTCGCGTCTGTTCCCAGAAAGTTCAGTGTATTGGACTGAAAAGGAGCTACTGTTCTTGTCAGTTTCCTAAGCAAAGTTGAACTAGATATGGCCCGTGTGTGTAGCAAGCACAGTTCTTTTGTTCAGAGCAAGCTCACTGTTTGGGCCCCAAAGGAAACACAGAAGAGTAGAAGAGTGCTCTTTTCTCAAAAACAGAGTGTGTTTCTTGTAAGGCGAGCTAGCGTTTGTTTCGCAGTCCTAAATGGAGTTGAATCACATGCAGTTTCTGGTCCTACGAGCGAGAGTTCTTTTCTGGTAAGAAGAGTCACTATTGCGCTCCCATTGTCATACACAGGGCAAATAGCACTGGCGTCTGTTCCCAGCAAGTACAGTGTATGGGACTGAAGCGGATCTACTGTTCTTGTCAGTTTCCTCAGCAGAATTGAACTAGATATGGCCGTGTGTGTAGGAAGCACAGTTCTTTTGTTCTGAGCAACCTCACTGTTCTGGCCCTATAGGAAACACAGTAGAGTAGAATATTGATATTTTCTCAAAAGCATAGTGTGTTTCTTGTAAGGTGATCTAGGGTTTGTTTCCCAGTTTGAAATGGAGTTGAATCCCATGCAGTTTCTGGTCCTAGGAGCAAAAGTTGTTTTCTGTAAGAAGAGACACTATTGTGCTCCCATTGCCATATACAGTGCAAATAGCACTCGCGTCTGTTCCCAGCAAGTACAGTGTATTGGACTGAAGAGGAGCTACTGTTCTTGTCAGTTTCCTAAGCAGAGTTGAACTAGATATTGCCCGTGTGTGTAGGAAGCACAGTTCTTTTGTTCTGAGCAAGCTCACTCTTCTGGCCCTATAGGAAACACAGTAGAGTAGAAGAGTCCTCTTTTCTCAAAAGCAGATTGTGTTTCTTGTAAGGCGAGCTAGTGTTTGTTTCCCAGTCCTAAATGTAGTTGAATCACATGCAGTTTTTTATCCTACGATCAAGAGTTGTTTTCTGGTAAGGAAAGTCACTATTGCGCTCCCATTGCCATAAACAGTGCAAATAGCACTCGCGTCTGTTCCCAGCAAATACAGTGTTTTGGACTGAAGAGGAGCTACTCTACTTGTCAGTTACCCAAACAGAGTTGAACTAGATATGGCCCCTGTGTGTAGGAAGTACAGTTCTTTTGTTCTGAGCAAGCTTTCTGTTCAGATCCCATAGGAAACACAGTAGAGTAGAAGAGTGCGCTTTTCTCAAAAGCAGTGTGTGTTTCTTATAAGGCGACCTAGTGTTTGTTTCCCAGTCAGAAATGGAGTTGAATCTCATGCAGTTTCTTGTCCTACGAGCAAGACTTGTTTCCTGGTAAGAAGAGTCACTATTGCGCTCCCATTGCCATACACATTGAAAATAGCAGTCGCGTCTGTTCCCAGAAAGTACAGTGTATTGGACTGAAGAGGAGCTACTGTTCTTGTCAGTTTCCTAAGCAGAGTTGAACTAGATATTGCCCGTGTGTGTAGGAAGCACAGTTCTTTTGTTCTGAGCAAGCTCACTCTTCTGGCCCTATAGGAAACACAGTAGAGTAGAAGAGTGCTCTTTTCTCAAAAGCAGATTGTGTTTCTTTAAGGCGAGCTAGCGTTTGTTTCCCAGTACTAAATGTAGTTGAATCACATGCAGTTTTTGATCCTACGATCAAGAGTTGTTTTCTGGTAAGGAAAGTCACTATTGCGCTCCCATTGCCATAAACAGTGCAAATAGCACTCGCGTCTGTTCCCAGCAAGTACAGTGTATTGGACTGAAGAGGAGCTACTGCTCTTGTCAGTTTACTAAGCAGAATTGAACTAGATATGGCCCGTGTGTGTAGGAAGCACAGTTCGTTTGTTCTGAGCAAGCTCACTATTCTGGCCCTATAGGAAACAGAGTAGAGTAGATGAGTGCTCTTTTCTCAAAAGCAGATTGTGTTTCTTGTAAGGGGAGCTAGCGTTTGTTTCCTAGTCCTAAATGGAGTGGAATCACATGCAGTTTTTGGTCCTACGAGCTAGAGTTGTTTTCTTCTAAGGAAAGTCAATATTGCGCTCCCATTGCCATACACAGTGCAAATAGCACTCACGTCTGTTCCCAGCAAGTACAGTGTTTTGGACTGAAGAGGAGCTACTCTACTTGTCAGTTACCCAAACAGAGTTGAACTAGATATGGCCCCTGTGTGTAGGAAGTACAGTTCTTTTGTTCTGAGCAATCTTTCTGTTCGGATCCCATAGGAAACACAGTAGAGTAGAAGAGTGCGCTTTTCTCAAAAGCAGTGTGTGTTTCTTATAAGGCGAGCTAGTTTTTGTTTCCCAGTCAGAAATGGAGTTGAATCCCATGCAGTTTCTTGTCCTACGAGCAAGACTTGTTTTCTGGTAAGAAGAGTCACTATTGCGCTCCCATTGCCATACACATTGAAAATAGCAGTCACGTCTGTTCCCAGAAAGTACAGTGTATTGGACTGAAGAGGAGCTACTGTTCTTGTCAGTTTCCTAAGCAGAGTTGAACTAGATATGGCCCCTGTGTCTAGGAAGCACAGTTCTTTTGTTCTGAGCAAGCTCACTGTTCGGACCTCATAGGAAACACAGTAGAGAAGAAGACTGCTCTTTTCTCAAAAGCAGAGTGTGTTTCTTGTAAGATGCGCTAGCGTTCGTTTCCAGTCCTAAACGTAGTTGAATCACATGCAGTTTTTGATCCTACAATCAAGAGTTGTTTTCTGGTAAGGAAAGTCACTATTGCGCTCTCATTGCCATAAACAGTGCAAATAGCACTCGCGTCTGTTCCCAGCAAGTACAGTGTATTGGACTGAAGAGGAGCTACTGTTCTTGTCAGTTTCCTAAGCAGAGTTGAACTAGATATGGCCCGTGTGTGTAGGAAGCACAGTTCTTTTGTTCAGAACAAGCTCACTATTCCGGCCCTATAGGAAACACAGTAGAGTAAAAGAGTGCTCTTTTCTCAAAAGCAGAGTGTGTTTCTTTTAAGGCAAGCTAGCGTTTGTTTCCTAGTCCTAAATGGAGTGGAATCACATGCAGTTTTTGGTCCTACGAGCTAGAGTTGTTTTCTGGTAAGGAAAGACAGTATTGCGCTCCCGTTGCCATAGGCAGTGCAAAGAGCACACGCGTCTGTTCCCAGCAAGTACAGTGTTTTGGACTGAAGAGGAGCTACTGTTCTTGTCAGTTTCCTAAGCAGAGTTGAACTAGATATGGCCCCTGTCTGTAGGAAGCACAGTTCTTTTGTTCTGAGCAAGCTCACTGTTCGGATCCCATAGGAAAAACAGTAGAGTAGAAGAGTGTGCTTTTCTCAAAAGCAGTGTGTGTTTCTTATAAGGCGAGCTAGCGTTTGTTTCCCAGTCCTAAATGGAGTTGAATCCCATGCAGTTTCTTGTCCTACGACCAAGACTTGTTTTCTGGTAATAAGAGTCACTATTGCGCTCCCATTGCCATACACATTGCGAATAGCAGTCGCGTCTGTTCCCAGAAAGTACAGTGTATTGGACTGAAGAGGAGCTACTGTTCTTGTCAGTTACCCAAGCAGAGTTGAATTAGATATGGCTCATGTGTGTAGGAAGCACAGTTCTTTTGTTCTGAGCAAGCTCACTATTCTGGCCCTATAGGAAACACAGTAGAGTAGAAGAGTGCTCTTTTCTCAAAAGCAGAGTGTGTTTCTTGTAAAACGAGCTAGCGTTTGTTTCCGAGTCCTAAATGAAGTTGAATCACATGCAGTTTCTGGTACTACGAGCAAGAGTTGTTTTCTGGTAAGAAGAGTCACTATTGCGCTCCCATTGCCATACACAGGCAAATAGCACTCGCGTCTGTTCCCAGCAAGTACAGTATATTGGACTGAAGAGGATCTACTGTTCTTGTCAGTTTCCTAAGTAGAGTTGAACTAGATATGGCTTGTGTGTGTAGGAATCACAGTTCTTTTGTTCTGAGCAAGCTCACTGTTCGGACCCCATAGGAAAAACTGTAGAGTGGAAAAGTGCTCTTTTCTCAGAAGCAGAGTGTGTTTGTGGTAAGGCGAGCTAGCATTTGTTTCCTGTCCTAAATGGAGTTGAATCACATGCAGTTGCTGGTCCTATGAGCAAGAGTTGTTTTCTGGTAAGAAGAGTCACTATTGCGCTCCCTTTTTCATATACAGTGCAAATTGCTTTCGCGTCTGTTCCCAGCAAGTACAGTGTATTGGACTGAAGAGGAGCTACTGTTCTTGTCAGTTTCCTAAGCAGAGTTGAACTAGATTTAGCCCGTGTGTGTAGGAAGCACAGTTCTTTTGTTCTGAGCAAGCTCACTATTCTGGCCCTATACGAAACACAGTAGAGTAGAACAGTGCTCTTTTCTCAAAAGCAGAGAGTATTTCTTGTAAGACGAGCTAGCGTTTGTTTCCCGTCCTAAATGGAGGTGAATCACGTGCAGTTTCTGGTCCTATGAGCAAGAGTTGTTTTCTGGTAAGAAGAGTCACTATTGCGCTCCCATTGCCATATAAGGTGCAAATAGCTCTCTCGTCTGTTCCCAGAAAGTTCAGTGTATTGGACTGAAGAGGAGCTACTGTTCTTGTCAGTTTCCTAAGCAGAATTGAACTAGATATGGACTGTGTGTGTAGCAAGCACAGTTCTTTTGTTCAGAGCAAGCTCACTGTTTGGGCCCCAAAGGAAACACAGAAGAGTAGAAGAGTGTTCTTTTCTCAAAAACAGAGTGTGTTTCTTGTAAGGCGAGCTAGCGTTTGTTTAGCAGTCCTAAATGGAGTTGAATCACATGCAGTTTCTGGTCCTACGTGCAAGAGTTGCTTTCTGGTAAGAAGAGTCACTATTGCGCTCCCATTTTCATACACAGGGCAAATAGCACTGGCGTCTGTTCCCAGCAAGTACAGTGTATGGGATTGAAGAGGATCTACTGTTCTTGTCAGTTTCCTAAGCAGAATTGAACTAGATATGGCCGTGTGTGTAGGAAGCACAGTTCTTTTGTTCTGAGCAACCTCACTGTTCTGGCCCTATAGGAAACACAGTAGAGTAGAAGAGTGATATTTTCTCAAAAGCATAGTGTGTTTCTTGTAAGGCGAGCTACTGTTTGTTTCTCATTCGAAAATGGAGTTCATTCACATGCAGTTTTTGGTCCTACGAGCAAGAGTTGTTTTCTGGTAAGGAAAGTCACTATTGTGCTCCCATTGCCATACACAGTGCAAATAGCACTCGCGTCTGTTCCCAGCATGTACAGGTAATTGGACTGAAGAGGAGCTACTGTTCTTGTCAGTTTCCTAAGCAGAATTGAACTATATATGGCCCTGTGTTTTGGAAGCACAGTTCTTTCGTTCTGAGCAAGCTTACTGTTCTGGCCCTATAGGAAACACAGTAGAGTAGAAGAGTGATCTTTTCTCAAAAGCAGAGTGTGTTTCTTGTAAGGCAAGCTAGCGTTTATTTCCCAGTCCTAAATGGAGTTGAATCACATGCAGTTTCTGGTCCTACGAGCAAGAGTTGTTTTCTGGTAAGACAAGTCACTATTGTGCTCCCATTGCCATACACAGTGCAAATAGCACTCGCGTATGTTCCCAGCAAGTACAGTGTATTGGACTGAAGAGGAGCTACTGTTCTTGTCAGTTTCCTAAGCAGAGTTGAACTAGATATGGCCCCTGTGTGTAGGAAGAACAGTTATTTTGTTCTGTGCAAGCTCACTTTTCGGACCCCAAAGGAAACACAGTAGAGTAGAAGAGTGCTCTTCTCTCAAAAGCAGAGTGTGTTTCTTGTAAGGCTAACTAGCGTTTGTTTCGCAGTCCTAAATGGAGTTGCATCACATGCAGTTTCTAGTCCTACGAGCAAGAGTTGTTTTCTGGTAAGAAGAATCACTATTGGGGGCCCTTTGTCATACAAATTGCAAATAGCACTGGCGTCTGTTCCCAGCATACAGTGTATTGGACTGAAGAGGATCTACTGTTCTTGTCAGTTTCCTAAGCAGAATTGAACTGGATATGGCCGTGTGTGTAGGAAGCATAGTTCTTTTTTTCTGAGCATGCTCACTATTCTATCCCTTTAGGAAACACAGTAGAGTAGAAGAGTGCTCTTTTCTCAAAAGCAGAGTGTGTTTCTAGTAAGGCGAGCTAGTGTTTGTTTCCCAGTCCTAAATGGAGTTGAATCACATGCAGTTTCTGGTCCTACGAGCAAGAGTTGTTTTCTGGTAAGAAGAGTCACAATTGCGCTCCCATTGTCATACACAGGACAAATAGCACTGGCGTCTGTTCCCAGCAAGTACAGTGTATGGGACTGAAGAGGAGCTACTGTTCTTGTCAGTTTCCTAAGCAGAATTGAACTAGATATGGCCGTGTGTGTAGGAAGCACAGTTCTTTTGTTCTGAGCAAGCTCACTGTTTTGGCACTATAGGAAACACAGTAGAGTAGAAGAGTGCTCTTTTCTCAAAAGCAGAGTGTGTTTCTTGTAAGGCGAGCTAGCGTTTGTTTCCCAGTCCTAAATGAAGTTGAATCCCATGCATTTTCTGGTCCTATGAGCAAGAGTTGTTTTCTGGGGAGAAGAGTCACTATTGCGTTCTCATTGTCATACACAGGGCAAATAGCACTCGTGTCTGTTCCCAGCAAGTACAGTGTATTGAACTGAAGAGGATCTACTGTTCTTGTCAGTTTCCTAAGCAGAATTGAACTATATTTGTCCGTGTGTTTTGGAAGCACAGTTCTTTTGTTCTGAGCAAGCTCACTGTTCTGGCCCTATAGGAAACACAGTAGAGTAGAAGAGTGATCTTTTCTCAAAAGCAGAGTGTGTTTCTTGTAAGGCGAGCTAGCGTTTATTTTCCAGTCCTAAATGGAGTTGAATCACATGCAGTTTCTGGTCCTATGAGCAAGAGTTGTTTTCTGGTAAGAAGAGTCACTATTGTGCTCCCATTGTCATACACATTACAAATAGCACTGGCGTCTGTTCCCTGCAAGTATAGTGTATCGGCCTGAAGAGGAGCTACTGTTCTTGTCAGTTTCCTAAGCAGAGTTCAACTAGATATAGCCTGTGTGTGTAGGAAGTACAGTTCTTTTTTTCTGCGCAAGCTCACTATTCTGGCCCTGTAGGAAACACAGTAGAGTAGAAGAGTGCTATTTTCTCAAAAGCAGAGTGTGTTTCTTGTAAGGCGAGCGAGCGTTTGTTTCCCATCCTAAATGGAGTTGAATCACATGCAGTTTCTGGTCTTACGAACAATAGTTGTTTTCTGGTAAGAAGAGTCACTATTGAGCTCCCATTGTCCTACACAGGGCAAATAGCACTGGCGTCTGTTCCCTGCAAGTACAGTGTATTGAACTGAAGAGGAGCTACTGTTCTTGTCAGTTTCCTAAGCACAGTTTAACTAGATATAGTTCGTGTGTGTAGAAAGCACAGTTCTTTTGTTCTGAGCAAGCTCACTATTCTGGCCCTATAGGAAACACAGTAGAGTAGAAGAGTGCTCTTTTCTCAAAAGCAGAGTGTGTTTCTTGTAAGGCGAGCTAGCGTTTGTTTCCCGTCCTAAATGGAGTTGAATCAAATGCAGTTTCTGGTCCTAGAAGCAACAGTTGTTTTCTGGTAAGAAGAGTCACTATTGTGCTCCCATTGCCATACATAGGGCAAATAGCACTGGCGTGTGTTCCCAGCATGTACAGTGTATTGGACTGAAGAGGATCTACTGTTCTTGTCAGTTTCCTAAGCAGAATTGAACTAGATATGGCCGTGTGTGTAGGAAGCACAGTTCTTTTGTTCTGAGCAAGCTCACTGTTCTGGCCCTATAGTAAACAGAGTAGAGTAGAAGAGTGCTCTTTTCTCAAAAGGAGATTGTGTTTCTTGTAAGGCAAGCTAGCATTTGTTTCCCAGTCCTAAATGGAGTTGACTCACATGCAGTTTTTGTTCCCATGAACAAGAGTTGTTTTTTGGTAAGGAAAGTCACTACTGCGCTCCCATTCCCCTACACAGTGCAAATAGCACTCGCGTCTGTTCCCAGCAAGTACAGTGTATTGGACTGAAGAGGAGCTACTGTTCTTGTCAGTTTCCTAAGCAGAGTTGAATTAGATATGGCCCGTGTGTTTAGGAAGCACAGTTCTTTTGTTCTGAGCAAGCTCACTGTTCGGAAACCATAGGAAACACCTTAGAGTTGAAGATGGCTCTTTAATCAAAAGTAGAGTGTGTTTCTAGTAACGCAAGCTAGCATTTGTTTCCCTTTCCTAAATGGAGTGGAATCACATGCAGTTTTTGGTCATAGGAGCAAGAGTTGTTTTCTGGTAAGAAGAATCACTATTGTGCTCCCATAATCATACACAGGGCAAATAGCACTCGTGTCTGTTCCCAGCAAGTACACTGTATTGGACTGAAGAGGATCTACTATTCTTGTCAGTTTCCTAAGCAGAATTGAACTAGATATTACCGTGTGTGTAGGAGGCACAGTTCTTTTGTTCTGAGCAAGCTCACTGTTCTGGCCCTAGAGGAAACACAGTAGAGTAGAAGAGTGCTCTTTTCTCAAAAGCAGAGTGTGTTTCTTGTAAGGTGAGCTAGTGTTTGTTTCCCAGTCTGAAATGGAGTTGAATCCCATGCAGTTCCTGGTCCTACGAACAAGAGTTGTTTTCTGGTAAGAAGAGTCACTATTGCGCTCCCATTGCCATATACAGGGCAAATAGCACTGGCGTCTGTTCCCAGCAAGTATAGTGTATGGAACTGAAGAGAATCTACTATTCTTGTCCGTTTCCTAAGCAGAATTGAACTAGATATGGCCGTGTGTGTAGGAAGCACAGTTCTTTTCTTCTGAGCATGCTCACTGTTCTGGCCCTATAGGAAACACAGTAGAGAAGAAGAGTGATCTTTTCTCAAAAGCAGAGTGTGTTTCTTGTAAGGGTAGCTAGCTTTTGTTTCCCAGACATAAAAGGAGTTGAATTACATGCAGTTTTTGGTCCTACGAGCAAGAGTTGTTTTATGGCAAGGAAAGTCACTATTGTGCTGCCATTGCCATACACAGTGCAAATAGCACTCGAGTCTGTTCCCATTAAGTACAGTGTATTGGACTGAAGAGGAGCTACTGTTCTTGTCAGTTTCCTAAGTAGAGTTGAACTAGATATGGCCCGTGTGTGTAGGAAGCACAATTCTTTTGTTCTGAGCAAGCTCACTGTTCGGACCACATAGGAAACACTGTAGAGTAGACGAGTGCTCTTTTCTCTAAAGCAGAGGGTTTTTCTTGTAAGGCGAGCTAGCGTTTGTTTCGCAGTCATAAATGGAGTTGAATCACATGCAGTTTCTGGTCCAACGAGCAAGAGTTGTTTTCTAGTAAGAAGAGTCACTATTGAGCTCCCATTGTCAAACACAGGGCAAATAGCACTGGCGTCTGTTCCCTGCAAGTACAGTGTATTGGACTGAAGAGGAGCTACTGTTCTTGTCAGTTTCCTAAGCACAGTTTGACTAGATATAGTTCATGTGTGTAGAAAGCGCAGTTCTTTTGTTCTGAGCAAGCTCACTATTCTGGCCCTATAGGAAACACAGTAGAGTAGAAGAGTGTTCTTTTCTCAAAAGCAGAGTGTGTTTCTTGTAAGGCGAGCTAGCGTTTGTTTCCCGTCCTAAATGGAGTTGAATCAAATGCAGTTTCTGGTCCTAGAAGCAACAGTTGTTTTCTGGTAAGAAGAGTCACTATTGCGCTCCCATTGCCCTACATAGGGCAAATAGCACTGGCGTCTGTTCCCAGCATGTACAGTGTATTGGACTGAAGATTATCTACTGTTCTTTTCAGTTTCCTAGGCAGAATTGAACTAGATATGGCCGTGTGTGTAGGAAGCACAGTTCTTTTGTTCTGAGCAAGCTCACTGTTCTGGCCCTATAGTAAACAGAGTAGAGTAGAAGAGTGCTCTTTTCTCAAAAGGAGATTGTGTTTCTTGTAAGGCAAGCTAGCATTTGTTTCCCAGTCCTAAATGGAGTTGACTCACATGCCACATGCAGTTTTTGGTCCCATGAACAAGAGTTGTTTTTTGGTAAGGAAAGTCACTATTGCGCTCCCATTCCCCTACACAGTGCAAATAGCACTCGCGTCTGTTCCCAGCAAGTACAGTGTGTTGGACTGAAGAGGAGCTACTGCTCTTGTCAGTTTCCTAAGCAGAGTTGAATTAGATATGGCCCGTGTGTTTAGGAAGCACAGTTCTTTTTTTCTGAGCAAGCTCACTGTTCGTGTCCCATAGGAAACAGAGTAGAGTAGAAGAGTGCTCTTTTCTCCAAAGCAGAGTGTGTTTCTTGTAAGGCGAGCTAGCGTTTGTTTCCCAGTCCTAAATGGAGTTGAATCACATGCAGTTTCTGGTCCTACGACCAAGAGTTGTTTTCTGGTAAGAAGAGTCACTATTGTGCTCCCATTGTCATACACAGGGCAAATAGCAGTTGGCGTGTGTTCGCAGCAAGTACAGTGTATTGGACTGAAGCGAAGCTACTGTTCTTGTCAGTGTCCTAAGCAGAATTGAACTAGATATGGCCCGTGTGTGTAGGAAGCACAGTTCTTTTATTCTGAGCAAGCTCACTGTTTTGGCCCTATAGGAAACATAGTAGAGTAGAAGAGTGCTCTTTTCTCAAAAGCAGAGTGTGTTTCTTTTAAGGCGAGCTAGTGTTTGTTTCCTAGTCCTAAATAGAGTGGAATCACATGCAGTTTTTGGTCCTACGAGCTAGAGTTGTTTTCTGGTAAGGAAAGTCAGTATTGCCCTCCCATTGCCATACACAGTGCAAATAGCACTCGCGTCTGTTCCCAGCAAGTACAGTGTATGGGACTGAAGAGGAGCTACTGTTCTTGTCAGTTTCCTAAGCAGAGTTGAACTAGATATGGCCCCTGTGTGTAGGAAGCACAGTTCTTCTGTTCTGAGCAAGCTCACTGTACGGATCCCATAGGAAACACAGTAGAGTAGAAGAGTGCGCTTTTCTCAAAAGCAGTGTGTGTTTCTTATAAGGCGAGCTAGTGTTTGTTTCCCAGTCAGAAATGGAGTTGAATCCCATGCAGTTTCTAGTCCTACGAGCAAGACTTGTTTTCTGGTAAGAAGAGTCACTATTGCGCTCCCATTGCCATAAACATTGCAAATAGCACTCACGTCTGTTCCCAGAAAATACATGTATTGGACTGAAGAGGAGCTACTGTTCTTGTCAGTTACCCAAACAGAGTTGAACTAGATATGGCTCATGTGTGTAGGAAGCACACTTCTTTTGTTCTGAGCAAGCTCACTATTCTGGCCCTATTGGAAACACAGTAGAGTAGAAGAGTGCGCTTTTCTCAAAAGCAGTGTGTGTTTCTTATAAGGTGAGCTAGTGTTTGTTTCCCAGTCAGAAATGGAGTTGAATCCCATGCAGTTTCTTGTCCTACGAGCAAGACTTGTTTTCTGGTAAGAAGAGTCACTATTGCGCTCCCATTGCCATACACAGTGCAAATAGCACTCGCGTCTGTTCCCGGCAAGTACAGTGTTTTGGACTGAAGAGGAGCTGCTGTTCTTGTCAGTTTCCTAAGCACAGTTGAACTAGATATTGCCCCTGTGTGTAGGAAGCACAGTTCTTTTGTTCTGAGCAAGCTCACTGTACGGATCCCATAGGAAACACAGTAGAGTAGAAGAGTGCGCTTTTCTCAAAAGCAGTGTGTGTTTCTTATAAGGCGAGCTAGTGTTTGTTTCCCAGTCAGAAATGGAGTTGAATCCCATGCAGTTTCTAGTCCTACGAGCAAGACTTGTTTTCTGGTAAGAAGAGTCACTATTGCGTTCCCATTGCCATAAACATTGCAAATAGCACTCGCGTCTGTTCCCAGAAAATACATGTATTGGACTGAAGAGGAGCTACTGTTCTTGTCAGTTACCCAAACAGAGTTGAACTAGATATGGCTCATGTGTGTAGGAAGCACACGTCTTTTGTTCTGAGCAAGCTCACTATTCTGGCCCTATTGGAAACACAGTAGAGTAGAAGAGTGCGCTTTTCTCAAAAGCAGTGTGTGTTTCTTATAAGGCAAGCTAGTGTTTGTTTCCCAGTCAGAAATGGAGTTGAATCCCATGCAGTTTCTTGTCCTACGAGCAAGACTTGTTTTCTGGTAAGAAGAGTCACTATTGCGCTCCCATTGTCATACACAGGGCAAATAGCACTGGCGTCTGTTCACAGCATGTACAGTGTATTGGACTGAAGAGGATCTACTGTCCTTGTCAGTTTCCTATGCAGAATTGATCTAGATATGTCCCGTGTGTGTAGGAAGCACAGTTCTTTTGTTCTGAGCATGCTCACTGTTCTGGCCCTATAGGAAACACAGTAGAGTAGAAGAGTGCTCTTTTCTCAAAAGCAGAGTGTGTTTCTTGTAAGGCGAGCTAGCATTTGTTTCCCAGTCCTAAATGTAGTTGAATCACATGCAGTTTTTCGTCCTACGAGCAAGAGTTGTTTTCTTGTAAGAAGAGTCACTATTGCGCTCCCATTGCCATACACAGTGCAAATAGCACTGGCGTCAGATTCCAGCAAGTACAGTGTATTGGACTGAAGAGCAGCTACAGTTCTTGTCAGTTTCTTAAGGAGAGTTGAACTAGATATGGTTTGTGTGTGTAGAAGCACGGTTCTTTTGTTCGAAACAAGCTCACTGTTCGGTCCCCATAGGAAACACTGTAGAGTAGAAGAGTGCTCTTTTCTCAAAACCAGAGTGTGTTTCTTGTAAGGCGAGCTACCATTTGTTTCCCACTTCTAAATGGAGTTGAATCACATGCAGTTTCTGGTTCTAGGAGCAAGAGTTGTTTTCTTGTAAGAAGAGTCACTATTGCGCTCCCATTATCATACACAGGGCAAATAGCACTGGCGTCTGTTCCCAGCATGTACAGTGTATTGGACTGAAGAGGAGCTACTCTTCTTGTCAATTTCCTAAGCAGAGTTGAACTAGATGTAGCCCGTGTGTGTAGGAAGCACAGTTCTTTTGTTCTGAGCAATCTCACTATTCTGGCCCTATAGGAAACAGTAGAGTAGAAGAGTGCTCTTTTCTCAAAAGCAGAGTGTGTTTCTTTTAAGGCGAGCTAGCGTTTGCTTCCGAGTCCTAAATGGAGTTTAATCACATGCAGTTTCTGGTCGTACGAGCAAGAGTTGTTTTCTGGTAAGAAGAGTCACTATTGCGTTCCCATTCTCATACACCGGGCAAATAGCACTGGCGTCTGTTCCCAGCAAGTACAGTGTATGGGACTGAAGAGGATCTACTGTTCTTGTCCGTTTCCTAAGCAGAATTGAACTAGATATGGCCGTGTGTGTAGGAAGCACAGTTCTTTTGTTCTGAGCATGCTCACTGTTCTGGCCCTATAGGAAACACAGTATAGTAGAAGAGTGATCTTTTCTCAAAAGCAGAGTGTGTTTCTTGTAAGGGTAGCTAGCGTTTGTTTCCCAGACATAAATGGAGTTGAATTACATGCAGTTTTTGGTCCTACGAGCAAGAGTTGTTTTCTGGCAAGGAAAGTCACTATTGTGCTTCCATTGCCATACACAGTGCAAATAGCACTCGAGTCTGTTCCCATTAAGTACAGTGTATTGGACTGAAGAGGAGCTACTGTTCTTGTCAGTTTCCTAAGTAGAGTTGAACTAGATATGGCCCGTGTGTGTAGGAAGCACAATTCTTTTGTTCTGAGCAAGCTCACTGTTCGGACCACATAGGAAACACTGTAGAGTAGAAGAGTGCTCTTTTCTCAGAAGCAGAGGGTTTTTCTTGTAAGGCGAGCTACCGTTTGTTTCGCAGTCCTAAATGGAGTTGAATCACATGCAGTTTCTGGTCCAACGAGCAAGAGTTGTTTTCTGGTAAGAAGAGTCACTATTGAGCTCCCATTGTCATACACAGGGCAAATAGCACTGGCGTCTGTTCCCTGCAAGTACAGTGTATTGGACTGAAGAGGAGCTACTGTTCTTGTCAGTTTCCTAAGCACAGTTTGACTAGATATAGTTCGTGTGTGTAGAAAGCGCAGTTCTTTTGTTCTGAGCAAGCTCACTATTCTGGCCCTATAGGAAACACAGTAGAGTAGAAGAGTGCTCTTTTCTCAAAAGCAGAGTGTGTTTCTTGTAAGGCGAGCTAGCGTTTGTTTCCCATCCTAAATGGAGTTGAATCACATGCAGTTTCTGGTCCTAGGAGCAACAGTTGTTTTCTGGTAAGAAGAGTCACTATTGTGCTCCCATTGTCATACTCAGGGCAAATAGCACTGGCGTCTGTTCCCAGCAAGTACAGTGTATGGGACTGAAGAGGATCTAATGTTCTTGTCAGTTTCCTCAGCAGAATTGACCTAGATATGGCCGTGTGTAGGAAGCACATTTCTTTTGTTCTGAGCAAGCTCACTGTTCTGGCCCTAAAAGAAACACAGTAGAGTAGAAGAGTGCTCTTTTCTCAAAAGCAGAGTGTGTTTCTTGTAAGGAGAGCTAGCTTTTGTTACCAAGTCCTAAATGGATTTGAATCCCATGAGGTTTCTGGTCCTATGAGCAAGAGTTGTTTTCTGGTAAGAAGAGTCACTATTGTTATCCCATTGCCATACACAGTGCAAATAGCACTGGCATCTCATTCCAGCAAGTACAGTGTATTGGACTGAAGAGCAGCTACAGTTCTTGTCAGTTTCTTAAGCAGAGTTGAACTAGATATGGTTTGTGTGTGTAGAAGCACGGTTCTTTTGTTCGAAGCAAGCTCACTGTTCGGTCCCCATAGGAAACACTGTAGAGTAGAAGAGTGCTCTTTTCTCAAAACCAGAGTGTGTTTCTTGTAAGGTGAGCTACCATTTGTTTCCCACTTCTAAATGGAGTTGAATCACATGCAGTTTCTGGTTCTAGGAGCAATAGTTGTTTTCTGGTAAGAAGAGTCACTATTGCGCTCCCATTATCATACACAGGGCAAATAGCACTGGCGTCTGTTCCCAGCATGTACAGTGTATTGGACTGAAGAGGAGCTACTGTTCTTGTCAATTTCCTAAGCAGAGTTGAACTAGATGTAGCCCGTGTGTGTAGGAAGCACAGTTCCTTTGTTCTGAGCAATCTCACTATTCTGGCCCTTAGGAAACAGTAGAGTAGAAGAGTGCTCTTTTCTCAAAAGCAGAGTGTGTTTCTTTTAAGGCGAGCTAGCATTTGTTTCCGAGTCCTAAATGGAGTTGAATCACATGCAGTTTCTGGTCGTACGAGCAAGAGTTGTTTTCTGGTAAGAAGAGTCACTATTGCGTTCCCATTGTCATACACAGGGCAAATAGCACTGGCGTCTGTTCCCAGCATGTACAGTGTATTGGACTGAAGAGGATCTACTGTTCTTTTCAGTTTCCTAAGCAGAATTGAACTAGATATGGCCGTGTGTGTAGGAAGCACAGTTCTTTTGTTCTGAGCAAGCTCACTGTTCTGGCCCTATAGTAAACAGAGTAGAGTAGAAGAGTGCTCTTTTCTCAAAAGGAGATTGTGTTTCTTGTAAGGCAAGCTAGCATTTGTTTCCCAGTCCTAAATGGAGTTGACTCACATGCAGTTTTTGGTCCCATGAACAAGAGTTGTTTTTTGGTAAAGAAAGTCACTATTGCGCTCCCATTCCCCTACACAGTACAAATAGCACTCGCGTCTGTTCCCAGCAAGTACAGTGTATTGGACTGAAGAGGAGCTACTGTTCTTGTCAGTTTCCTAAGCAGAGTTCAACTAGATAAGGCCCGTGTGTGTAGGAAGCACAGTTCTTTTGTTCTGAGCAAGCTCACTGTTTGGACCCCAAAGGAAACACAGTAGAGTAGAAGAGTGCTCTTTTCTCAAAAGCAGAGTGTGTTTCTTGTAAGGCGAGCTAGCGTTTGTTTCGCAGTCCTAAATGAAGTTGAATCACATGCAGTTTCTGGTCATACGAGCAAGAGTTGTTTTCTGTTAAGAAGAGTCACTATTGCGCTCCCATTGCCATAAACAGGGCAAATAGCACTGGCGTCTATTTTCAGCATATACAGTGTATTGGACTGAAAAGGATCAACTGTTCTTGTCAGTTTCCTAAGCAGAATTGAACTAGATATGGCCGTGTGTGTAGGAAGCACAGTTCTTTTGTTCTGAGCATGCTCACTGTTCTGGCCCTATAGGAAACACAGTAGAGTAGAAGAGTGCTCTTTTCTCTAAAGCAGAGTGTGTTTCTTGTAAGGCGAGCTAGTGTTTGTTTCCCAGTCTGAAATGGAGTTGAATCCCATGCAGTTTCTGGTCCTACGAGCAAGAGTTGTTTTCTGGTAAGAAGAGTCACTATTGCGCTCCCATTGCCATATACAGTGCAAATAGCACTCGCGTCTGTTCCCCGCAAGTACAGTGTATGGGACTGAAGAGGACTACTGTTCTTGTCAGTTTCCTAAGCAGAGTTGAATTAGATATGGCCCGTGTGTTTAGGAAGCACAGTTCTTTTTTTCTGAGCAAGCTCACTGTTCGTATCACATAGGAAACACAGTAGAGTAGAAGAGTGCTCTTTTCTCAAAAGCAGAGTGTGTTTCTTGTAAGGCGAGCTAGTGTTTGTTTCCCAGTCAGAAATGGAGTTGAATCCGATGCAGTTTCTGGTCCTACGAGCAAGAGTTGTTTTCTGGTAAGAAGAGTCACTATTACGCGCCCATTGCCATACACAGTCCAAACAGCACTCGCGTCTGTTCCCAGGAAGTACAGTGTATTGGACTGAAGAAGAGCTACTGTTCTTGTCAGTATCCTAAGCAGAGTTGAGCTAGATATGGCTCGTGTGTGTAGGAAGCACAGTTCTTTTGTTCTGAGCAAGCTCACTGTTCGGACCCCATAGGAAACACCTTAGAGTAGAAGAGGGCTCTTTAATCAAAAGCAGAGTGTGTTTCTTGTAACGCGAGCTAGCATTTGTTTCCCTGTCCTAAATGGAGTTGAATCACATGCAGTTTTTGGTCATACGAGCAAGAGTTGTTTTCTGGTAAGAAGAATTACTATTTTGCTCCCATAATCATACAATGGGCAAATAGCACTCGTGTCTGTTCCCAGCAAGTACACTGTATTGGACTGAAGAGGATCTACTATTCTTGTCAGTTTCCTAAGCAGAATTGAACTAGATATTACCGTGTGTGTAGGAGGCACAGTTCTTTTGTTCTGAGCAAGCTCACTGTTTTGGCCCTAGAGGAAACACAGTAGAGTAGAAGAGTGCTCTTTTCTCAAAAGCAGAGTGTGTTTCTTGTAAGGTGAGCTAGTGTTTGTTTCCCAGTCTGAAATGGTGTTGAATCCCATGCAGTTCCTGGTCCTACGAACAAGAGTTGTTTTCTGGTAAGAAGAGTCACTATTGCGCTCCCATTGCCATATACAGTGCAAATAGCACTCGCGTCTGTTCCCAGCAAGTACAGTGTATTGGACTGAAGAGGAGCTACTGTTCTTGTCAGTTTCCTAAGCAGAGTTCAACTAGATAAGGCCCGTGTGTGTAGGAAGCACAGTTCTTTTGTTCTGAGCAAGCTCACTGTTTGGACCCCAAAGGAAACACAGTAGAGTAGAAGAGTGCTCTTTTCTCAAAAGCAGATTGTGTTTCTTGTAAGGCGAGCTAGCGTTTGTTTCGCAGTCCTAAATGAAGTTGAATCACATGCAGTTTCTGGTCATACGAGCAAGAGTTGTTTTCTGTTAAGAAGAGTCACTATTGCGCTCCCATTGCCATAAACAGGGCAAATAGCACTGGCGTCTATTTTCAGCATATACAGTGTATTGGACTGAAAAGGATCAACTGTTCTTGTCAGTTTCCTAAGCAGAATTGAACTAGATATGGCCGTGTGTGTAGGAAGCACAGTTCTTTTGTTCTGAGCATGCTCACTGTTCTGGCCCTATAGGAAACACAGTAGAGTAGAAGAGTGCTCTTTTCTCAAAAGCAGAGTGTGTTTCTTGTAAGGCGAGCTAGTGTTTGTTTCCCAGTCTGAAATGGAGTTGAATCCTATGCAGTTTCTGGTCCTACGAGCAAGAGTTGTTTTCTGGTAAGAAGAGTCACTATTGCGCTCCCATTGTCATATACAGTGCAAATAGCACTCGCGTCTGTTCCCCGCAAGTACAGTGTATGGGACTGAAGAGGACTACTGTTCTTGTCAGTTTCCTAAGCAGAGTTGAATTAGATATGGCCCGTGTGTTTAGGAAGCACAGTTCTTTTTTTCTGAGCAAGCTCACTGTTCATATCACATAGGAAATACAGTAGAGTAGAAGAGTGCTCTTTTCTCAAAAGCAGAGTGTGTTTCTTGTAAGGCGAGCTAGTGTTTGTTTCCCAGTCAGAAATGGAGTTGAATCTGATGCAGTTTCTGGTCCTACGAGCAAGAGTTGTTTTCTGGTAAGAAGAGTCACTATTACGCGCCCATTGCCATACACAGTCCAAATAGCACTCGCGTCTGTTCCCAGGAAGTACAGTGTATTGGACTGAAGAAGAGCTACTGTTCTTGTCAGTATCCTAAGCAGAGTTGAGCTAGATATGGCTCGTGTGTGTAGGAAGCACAGTTCTTTTGTTCTGAGCAAGCTCACTGTTCGGACCCCATAGGAAACACCTTAGAGTAGAAGAGGGCTCTTTAATCAAAAGCAGAGTGTGTTTCTTGTAACGCGAGCTAGCATTTGTTTCCCTGTCCTAAATGGAGTTGAATCACATGCAGTTTTTGGTCATACGAGCAAGAGTTGTTTTCTGGTAAGAAGAATTACTATTTTGCTCCCATAATCATACAATGGGCAAATAGCACTCGTGTCTGTTCCCAGCAAGTACACTGTATTGGACTGAAGAGGATCTACTATTCTTGTCAGTTTCCTAAGCAGAATTGAACTAGATATTACCGTGTGTGTAGGAGGCACAGTTCTTTTGTTCTGAGCAAGCTCACTGTTTTGGCCCTAGAGGAAACACAGTAGAGTAGAAGAGTGCTCTTTTCTCAAAAGCAGAGTGTGTTTCTTGTAAGGTGAGCTAGTGTTTGTTTCCCAGTCTGAAATGGTGTTGAATCCCATGCAGTTCCTGGTCCTACGAACAAGAGTTGTTTTCTGGTAAGAAGAGTCACTATTGCGCTCCCATTGCCATATACAGTGCAAATTGCACTCGCGTCTGTTCCCAGCAAGTACAGTGTATTGGACTGAAGAGGAGCTACTGTTCTTGTCAGTTTCCTAAGCAGAGTTCAACTAGATAAGGCCCGTGTGTGTAGGAAGCACAGTTCTTTTGTTCTGAGCAAGCTCACTGTTTGGACCCCAAAGGAAACACAGTAGAGTAGAAGAGTGCTCTTTTCTCAAAAGCAGAGTGTGTTTCTTGTAAGGCGAGCTAGCGTTTGTTTCGCAGTCCTAAATGAAGTTGAATCACATGCAGTTTCTGGTCATACGAGCAAGAGTTGTTTTCTGTTAAGAAGAGTCACTATTGCGCTCCCATTGCCATAAACAGGGCAAATAGCACTGGCGTCTATTTTCAGCATATACAGTGTATTGGACTGAAAAGGATCAACTGTTCTTGTCAGTTTCCTAAGCAGAATTGAACTAGATATGGCCGTGTGTGTAGGAAGCACAGTTCTTTTGTTCTGAGCATGCTCACTGTTCTGGCCCTATAGGAAACACAGTAGAGTAGAAGAGTGCTCTTTTCTCAAAAGCAGAGTGTGTTTCTTGTAAGGCGAGCTAGAGTTTGTTTCCCAGTCTGAAATGGAGTTGAATCCCATGCAGTTTCTGGTCCTACGAGCAAGAGTTGTTTTCTGGTAAGAAGAGTCACTATTGCGCTCCCATTGCCATATACAGTGCAAATAGCACTCGCGTCTGTTCCCCGCAAGTACAGTGTATGGGACTGAAGAGGAGCTACTGTTCTTGTCAGTTTCCTAAGCAGAGTTGAACTAGATATAGCCCGTGTGTGTAGGAAGCACAGTTCTTTTGTTCTGAGCAAGCTCACTATTCTGGCCCTTTAGGAAACACAGTAGAGTAGAAGAGTGCTCTTTTCTCAAAAGCAGAGTTTGTTTCTTGTAAGGCGAGCTAGCGTTTGTTTCCCAGTCCTAAATGGAGTTGAATCACATGCAGTTTCTGGTCCTACGAGCAAGAGTTGTTTTCTGGTAAGAAGAGTCACTATTGCGCTCCCATTGTCATACACAGGGCAAATAGCAGTTGGCTTGTGTTCGCAGCAAGTACAGTGTATTGGACTGAAGCGAAGCTACTGTTCTTGTCAGTTTCCTAAGCAGAATTGAACTAGATATGGCCCGTGTGTGTAGGAAGCACAGTTCTTTTATTCTGAGCAAGCTCACTGTTTTGGCCCTATAGGAAACACAGTAGAGTAGAAGAGTGCTCTTTTCTCAAAAGCAGAGTGTGTTTCTTTTAAGGCGAGCTAGTGTTTGTTTCCTAGTCCTAAATAGAGTGGAATCACATGCAGTTTTTGGTCCTACGAGCTAGAGTTGTTTTCTGGTAAGGAAAGTCAGTATTGCGCTCCCATTGCCATACACAGTACAAATAGCACTCGCGTCTGTTCCCAGCAAGTACAGTGTTTTGGACTGAAGAGGAGCTACTGTTCTTGTCAGTTTCCTAAGCAGAGTTGAACTAGATATGGCCCCTGTGTGTAGGAAGCACAGTTCTTTTGTTCTGAGCAAGCTCACTGTATGGATCCCATAGGAAACACAGTAGAGTAGAAGAGTGCGCTTTTCTCAAAAGCAGTGTGTGTTTCTTATAAGGCGAGCTAGTGTTTGTTTCCCAGTCAGAAATGGAGTTGAATCCCATGCAGTTTCTAGTCCTACAAGCAAGACTTGTTTTCTGGTAAGAAGAGTCACTATTGCGCTCCCATTGCCATAAATATTGCAAATAGCACTCGCGTCTGTTCCCAGAAAATACATGTATTGGACTGAAGAGGAGCTACTGTTCTTGTCAGTTACCCAAACAGAGTTGAACTAGATATGGCTCATGTGTGTAGGAAGCACACTTCTTTTGTTCTGAGCAAGCTCACTATTCTGGCCCTATAGGAAACACAGTAGAGTAGACAAGTGCGCTTTTCTCAAAAGCAGTGTGTGGTTCTTATAAGGCGAGCTAGTGTTTGTTTCCCAGTCAGAAATGGAGTTGAATCCCATGCAGTTTCTTGTCCTACGAGCAAGACTTGTTTTCTGGTATGAAGAGTCACTATTGCGCTCCCATTGTCATACACAGGGCAAATAGCACTGGCGTCTGTTCACAGCATGTACAGTGTATTGGACTGAAGAGGATCTACTGCCCTTGTCAGTTTCCTATGCAGAATTGATCTAGATATGTCCCGTGTGTGTAGGAAGCACAGTTCTTTTGTTCTGAGCAAGCTCACTGTTCTGGCCCTATAGGAAACACAGTAGAGTAGAAGAGTGCTCTTTTCTCAAAAGCAGAGTGTGTTTCTTGTAAGGCGAGCTAGCATTTGTTTCCCAGTCCTAAATGTAGTTGAATCACATGCAGTTTTTCGTCCTACGAGCAAGAGTTGTTTTCTTGTAAGAAGAGTCACTATTGCGCTCCCATTGCCCTACACAGTGCAAATAGCACTGGCGTCTGATTCCAGCAAGTACAGTGTATTGGACTGAAGAGCAGCTACAGTTCTTGTCAGTTTCTTAAGCAGAGTTGAACTAGATATGGTTTGTGTGTGTAGAAGCACGGTTCTTTTTTTCGAAGTAAGCTCACTGTTCGGTCCCCATAGGAAACACTGTAGAGTAGAAGAGTGCTCTTTTCTCAAAACCAGAGTGTGTTTCTTGTAAGGCGAGCTACCATTTGTTTCCCACTTCTAAATGGAGTTGAATCACATGCAGTTTCTGGTTCTAGGAGCAAGAGTTGTTTTCTGGTAAGAAGAGTCACTATTGCGCTCCCATTATCATACACAGGGCAAATAGCACTGGCGTCTGTTCCCAGCATGTACAGTGTATTGGACTGAAGAGGAGCTACTGTTCTTGTCAATTTCCTAAGCAGAGTTGAACTAGATGTAGCCCGTGTGTGTAGGAAGCACAGTTCTTTTGTTCTGAGCAATCTCACTATTCTGGCCCTATAGGAAACAGTAGAGTAGAAGAGTGCTCTTTTCTCAAAAGCAGAGTGTGTTTCTTTTAAGGCGAGCTGGCGTTTGTTTCCCAGGCCTAAATGGAGTTGAATCACATGCAGTTTCTGGTCGTATGAGCAAGAGTTGTTTTCTGGTAAGAAGAGTCACTACTGCGTTCCCATTGTCATACACAGGGCAAATAGCACTGGCGTCTGTTCCCAGCATGTACAGTGTATGGGACTGAAGAGGATCTACTGTTCTTGTCCGTTTCCTAAGCAGAATTGAACTAGATATGGCCGTGTGTGTAGGAAGCACAGGTCTTTTGTTCTGAGCATGCTCACTGTTCTGGCCCTATAGGAAACACAGTAGAGTAGAAGAGTGATCTTTTCTCAAAAGCAGAGTGTGTTTCTTGTAAGGGTAGCTAGCGTTTGTTTCCCAGACATAAATGGAGTTGAATCACATGGAGTTTTTGGTCCTACGAGCAAGAGTTGTTTTCTGGTAAGGAAAGTCACTATTGTGCTCCCATTGCCATACACAGTGCAAATAGCACTCTCGTCTGTTCCCATTAAGTACAGTGTATCGGACTGAAGAGGTGCTACTGTTCTTGTCAGTTTCCTAAGTAGAGTTGGACTAGATATGGCCCGTGTGTGTAGGAAGCACAGTTCTTTTGTTCTGAGCAAGCTCACTGTTCGGACCCCATAGGAAAAACTGTAGAGTAGAAGAGTGCTCTTTTCTCAAAAGCAGACTGTGTTTCTTGTAAGGCGAGCTAGCATTTGTTTCGCAGTCCTAAATGAAGTTGAATCACATGCAGTTTCTGGTCCTATGAGCAAGAGTTGTTTTCTGGTAAGAAGAGTCAGCATTGCGCTCACATTGTCATACACAGGGCAAAAAGCACTGGCGTCTGTTCCAGCAAGTACAGTGTATGGGACTGAGGAGGATCTACTGTTCTTGTCAGTTTCCTAAGCAGAATTGAACTAGATATGGACGTGTGTGTAGGAAGCACAGTTCTTTTGTTCTGAGCAACCTCACTGTTCTGGCTCTATAGGAAACACAGTAGAGTAGAAGAGTGATCTTTTCTCAAAAGCAGAGTGTGTTTCTTGTAAGGCGAGCTAGCGTTTATTCCCGTACTAAATGGAGTTGAATCACACGCAGTTTCTGGTCCTAGGAGCAACAGTTGTTTTCTGGTAAGAAGAGTCACTATTGTGCTCCCATTGTCATACTCAGGGCAAATAGCACTGGCGTCTGTTCCCAGCAAGTACAGTGTATGGGACTGAAGAGGATCTAATGTTCTTGTCAGTTTCCTCAGCAGAATTGACCTAGATATGGCCGTGTGTAGGAAGCACATTTCTTTTGTTCTGAGCAAGCTCACTGTTCTGGCCCTAAAAGAAACACAGTAGAGTAGAAGAGTGCTCTTTTCTCAAAAGCAGAGTGTGTTTCTTGTAAGGAGAGCTAGCTTTTGTTACCAAGTCCTAAATGGATTTGAATCCCATGAGGTTTCTGGTCCTATGAGCAAGAGTTGTTTTCTGGTAAGAAGAGTCACTATTGTTATCCCATTGCCATACACAGTGCAAATAGCACTGGCGTCTGTTCCCAGCAAGTACAGTGTATTAGAATGAAGAGGAGCTACTGTTCTTGTCAGTTTCCTAAACACAGTTAAACTAGATATGGCCCGTGTGTGTAGGAAGCACAGTTCTTTTGTTCTGAGCATGCTCACTATTCTGGCCTTATAGGAAACACAGTAGAGTAGAAGAGTGCTCTTTTCTCTAAAGCAGAGTGTGTTTCTTGTAAGGCGCGCTAGCGTTTGTTTCCCAGTACTAAATTGAGTTGAATCACATGCAGTTTCTTGTCCTACGAGCAAGAGTTGTTTTCTGTTAAGAAGAGTCACTATTGTGTTCCCATTGTCATACACAGGGCAAATAGCACTCGCGTCTGTTCCCAGCAAGTGCAGTGTACTGGACTGAAGAGGATCTACTGTTCTTGTCAGTTTCCTAAGCAGAATTGAACTAGATATGACCGTGTGTGTAGGAAGCACAGTTCTTTTGTTCTGAGCAAGCTCACTGTTTTGGCCCTATAGGAAACACAGTAGAGTAGAAGAGTGATCTTTTCTCAAAAGCAGAGTGTGTTTCTTGTAAGGCAAGCTAGCGTTTGTTTCCCAGTCCTAAATGGAGTTGAATCACACGCAGTTTTTGGTCCTACAAGCAAGAGTTCTTTTCTGGTAAGGAAAGTCACTATTGCGCTCCCATGTCATACACAGTGCAAATAGCACTCGCGTCTGTTCCCAGGAAGTACAGTGTATGGGACTGAAGAGGTGCTACTGTTCTTGTCTGTTTCCGAAGCAGAGTAGAACTAGATGTTGCCCGTGTGTGTATGAAGCACAGTTCTTTTGTTCTGAGCAAGCTCACTGTTCGGATACCATACGAAACACAGTAGAGTAGAAGAGTGCTCTTTTCTCAAAAGAGGAGTGTGTTTATTGTAATGCAATCTAGAGTTTGTTTCCCAGTTCTAAATGGAGTTGAATCACATGCAGTTTCTGGTCTTACGAGCAAGAGTTATTTTCTGGTAAGGAAAGTCATTATTGCGCTCCCGTTGGAACACACAGTGCAAATAGCACTCACGACTGTTCCCATCAAGTACCGTGTATTGGACTGAGGAGGAGCTACTGTTCTTGTCAGTTTCCTAAGCAGAGTTGAACTAGATATAGCCCGTGTGTGTAGGAAGCACAGTTCTTTTGTTCTGAGCAAGCTCACTATTCTGGCCCTATAGGAAACACAGTAGAGTAGAAGAGTGCTCTTTTCTCAAAAGCAGAGTGTGTTTCTTTTAAGGCGAGCTAGCGTTTGTTTCCTAGTCCTAAATGGAGTGGAATCCCATGCAGTTTTTGGTATTACGAGCAAGAGTTTTTTTTCTGGTAAGAAGAGTCACTATTGCGCTCCCATTGCCATACACAGGGCAAATAGCACTCGCGTCTGTTCCCAGCAAGTACAGTGTATTGGACTGAAGAGGAGCTACTGTTCTTTTCAGTTTCCTAAGCATAGTTGAACTAGATATGGCCCCTGTGTCTAGGAAGCACAGTTCTTTTGTTCTGAGCAAGCTCACTATTCTGGCCCTATAGGAAACACAGTAGAGTAGAAGAGTGCTCTTTTCTCAAAAGCAGAGTGTGTTTCTTGTAAGGCGAGCTAGCATTTGTTTCGCAGTCCTAAATGAAGATGAATCACATGCAGTTTCTGGTTCTATGAGCAAGAGTTGTTTTCTGGTAAGAAGAGTCAGTATTACGCTCCCATTGTCATACACAGCGCAAAAAGCACTGGAGTCTGTTTCCAGCAAGTACAGTGTATGGGACTGAGGAGGATCTACTGTTCTTGTCAGTTTCCTAAGCAGAATTGAACTAGATATGGCCGTGTGTGTAGGAAGCACAGTTCTTTTGTTCTGAGCAACCTCACTGTTCTGGCCCTAAAGGAAACACAGTAGAGTAGAAGAGTGATCTTTTCTCAAAAGCAGAGTGTGTTTCTTGTAAGGCGAGCTAGCGTTTGTTTCCCGTACTAAATGGAGTTGAATCACATGCAGTTTCTGGTCCTAGGAGCAACAGTTGTTTTCTGGTAAGAAGAGTCACTATTGTGCTCCCATTGTCATACTCAGGGCAAATAGCACTGGCGTCTGTTCCCAGCAAGTACAGTGTATGGGACTGAAAAGAATCTACTGTTCTTGTCAGTTTCCTCAGCAGAATTGACCTAGATATGGTCGTGTGTAGGAAGCACATTTCTTTTGTTCTGAGCAAGCTCACTGTTCTGGCCCTAAAAGAAACACAGTAGAGTAGAAGAGTGCTCTTTTCTCAAAAGCAGAGTGTGTTTCTTGTAAGGAGAGCAAGCTTTTGTTTCCAAGTCCTAAATGGATTTGAATCCCATGAGGTTTCTGGTCCTATGAGCAAGAGTTGTTTTCTGGTAAGAAGAGTCACTATTGTTTTCCCATTGCCATACACAGTGCAAATAGCACTGGCGTCTGTTCCCAGCAAGTACAGTGTATTAGAATGAAGAGGAGCTACTGTTCTTGTCAGTTTAATAAACACAGTTAAACTAGATATGGCCCGTGTGAGTAGGAAGCACAGTACTTTTGTTCTGAGCAAGCTCACTGTTCGGATCCCATACGAAACACAGTAGAGTAGAAGAGTGCTCTTTTCTCAAAAGAGGAGTGTGTTTATTGTAATGCAATCTAGAGTTTGTTTCCCAGTTCTAAATGGAGTTGAATCACATGCAGTTTCTGGTTTTACGAGCAAGAGTTATTTTCTGGTAAGGAAAGTCATTATTGCGCTCCCGTTGCCACACACAGTGCAAATAGCACTCACGACTGTTCCCAGCAAGTACAGTGTATTGGACTGAAGAGGAGCTACTGTTCTTGTCAGTTTCCTAAGCAGAGTTGAACTAGATATTGCCCATGTGTGTAGGAAGCACAGTTCTTTTGTTCTGAGCAAGCTCACTGTACGGAACCCATAGTAAACACAGTAGAGTAGACGAGTGCGCTTTTCTCAAAAGCAGTGTGTGTTTCTTATAAGGCGACCTAGTGTTTGTTTCCCAGTCAGAAATGGAGTTGAATCCCATGCAGTTTCTTGTCCTACGAGCAAGACTTGTTTCCTTGTAAGAAGAGTCACTATTGCGCTCCCATTGCCATACACATTGAAAATAGCAGTCGCGTCTGTTCCCAGAAAGTACAGTGTATTGGACTGAAGAGGATCTATTGTTCTTGTCAGTTTCCTAAGCAGAGTTGAACTAGATATTGCCCGTGTGTGTAGGAAGCACAGTTCTTTTGTTCTGAGCAAACTCACTATTCTGGCCCTTTAGGAAACACAGTAGAGTAGTAGAGTGCTCTTTTCTCAAAAGCAGAGTGTGTTTCTTGTAAAGCGAGCTAGCGTTCGTTTCCCATTCCTAAACGTAGTTGAATCACATGCAGTTTTTGATCCTATGAGCAAGAGTTGTTTTCTGGTAAGGAAAGTCACTATTGCGCTCTCATTGCCATAAACAGTGCAAATAGCACTCGCGTCTGTTCCCAGCAAGTACAGTGTATTGGACTGAAGAGGAGCTACTGTTCTTGTCACTTTCCTAAGCAGAGTTGAACTAGATATGGCCCGTGTGTGTAGGAAGCACAGTTCTTTTGTTCAGAACAAGCTCACTATTCTTGCCCTATAGGAAACAGAGTAGAGTAGAAGAGTGCTCTTTTCTCAAAAGCAGATTGTGTTTCTTGTAAGGGGAGCTAGCGTTTGTTTCCCGTCCTAAATGTATTTGAATCACATGCAGTTTCTGGTCCTAGGAGCAAGAGTTGATTTCTGGTAAGAAGAGTCACTATTGCACTCCTATTGTCATACAAAGTGCAAATAGCACTGCCGTTTGTTCCCAGCAGGTACAGTGTATGGGACTGAAGAGGAGCTACTGTTCTTGTCAGTTTCCTAGGCAGAGTTGAACTAGATATGGCCTGTGTGTGTAGGAAGCACAGTTCTTTATTCTGAGCAAGCTCACTGTTCTGGCCCTATAGGAAACACAGTAGAGTAGAAGAGTGCTCGTTTCTCAAAAGCAGAGTGTGTTTCTTTTAAGGCAAGCTAGCGTTTGTTTCCTAGTCCTAAATGGAGTGGAATCACATACAGTTTTTGGTCCTACGAGCTAGAGTTGTTTTCTGGTAAGGAAAGACAGTATTGCGCTCCCATTGCCATACACATTGCAAATAGCAGTCGCGTCTGTTCCCAGAAAGTACAGTGTATTGGACTGAAGAGGAGCTACTGTTCTTGACAGTTACCCAAGCAGAGTTGAATTAGATATGGCTCATGTGTGTAGGAAGCACAGTTCTTTTGTTCTGAGCAAGCTCACTATTCTGGCCCTATAGGAAACACAGTAGAATAGAAGAGTGCCATTTTCTCAAAAGCAGAGTGTGTTTCTTGTAAAACGAGCTAGCGTTTGTTTCCGAGTCCTAAATGAAGTTGAATCACATGCAGTTTCTGGTACTACGAGCAAGAGTTATTTTCTGGTAAGAAGAGTCACTATTGCGCTCCCATTGCCATACACAGGGCAAATAGCACTCTCGTCTGTTCCCAGAAAGTTCAGTATATTGGACTGAGGAGGATCTACTGTTCTTGTCAGTGTCCTAAGTAGAGTTGAACTAGATATGGCCTGTGTGTGTAGGAATCACAGTTCTTTTCTTCTGAGCAAGCTCATTATTCGGACACCATAGGAAACACTGTAGAGAGGAAAAGTGCTCTTTTCTCAGAAGCAGAGTGTGTTTCTGGTAAGGCAAGCTAGCGTTTGTTTCCTGTCCTAAATGGAGTTGAATCACATGCAGTTTCTGGTCCTATGAGCAAGAGTTGTTTTCTGGTAAGAAGAGTCACTATTGCGCTCCCTTTGTCATATACAGTGCAAATAGCTTTCGCGTCTCTTCCCAGCAAGTACAGTGTATTGGACGGAAGAGGAGCTACTGTTCTTGTCAGTTTCCTAAGCAGAGTTGAACTAGATATGGCCCGTGTGTGTAGGAAGCACAGTTTATTTGTTCAGAACAAGCTCACTGTTCTGGCCCTATAGGAAACACAGTAGAGTAGAAGAGTGATCTTTTCTCAAAAGCAGAGCGTGTTTCTTGTAAGGCGAGCTAGTGTTTGTTTCCCAGTCCTAAATGGAGTTGAATCACATGCAGTTTTTGGTCCTACGAGCAAGAGTTGTTTTCTGGTAAGGAAAGTCACTATTGTGCTCCCATTGCCATACACAGTGCAAATAGCACTCGCGTCTGTTCCCAGCAAGTACAGTGTATTGGACTGAAGAGGAGCTACTGTTCTTGTCAGTTTCCTAAGCAGAGTTGAACTAGATATGGCCCGTGTGTGTAGGAAGCACAGTTCTTTTGTTCAGAACAAGCTCACTATTCTGGCCCTATAGGAAACAGAGTAGAGTAGAAGAGTGCTCTTTTCTCAAAAGCAGATTGTGTTTCTTGTAAGGGGAGCTGGCGTTTGTTTCCCGTCCTAAATGTATTTGAATCACATGCAGTTTCTGGTCCTAGGAGCAAGAGATGATTTCTGGTAAGAAGAGTCACTATTGCACTTCTATTGTCATACAAAGTGCAAATAGCACTGGCGTTTTTTCCCAGCAGGTACAGTGTATGGGACTGAAGAGGAGCTACTGTTCTTGTCAGTTTCCTAGGCAGAGTTGAACTAGATATGGCCTGTGTGTGTAGGAAGCACAGTTCTTTTATTCTGAGCAAGCTCACTGTTTTGGCCCTATAGGAAACACAGTAGAGTAGATGAGTGCTCTTTTCTCAAAAGCAGAGTGTGTTTCTTTTAAGGCAAGCTAGCGTTTGTTTCCTAGTCCTAAATGGAGTGGAATCACATACAGTTTTTGGTCCTACGAGCTAGAGTTGTTTTCTGGTAAGGAAAGACAGTATTGCGCTCCCATTGCCATAGGCAGTGCAAAGAGCACTCGCGTCTGTTCCCAGCAAGTACAGTGTTTTGGACTGAAGAGGAGCTACTGTTCTTGTCAGTTTCCTAAGCAGAGTTGAACTAGATATGGCCCCTGTCTGTAGGAAGCACAGTTCTTTTGTTCTGAGCAAGCTCACTGTTCGGATCCCATAGGAAAAACAGTAGAGTAGAAGAGTGTGCTTTTCTCAAAAGCAGTGTGTGTTTCTTATAAGGCGAGCTAGCGTTTGTTTCCCAGTCCTAAATGGAGTTGAATCCCATGCAGTTTCTTGTCCTACGACCAAGACTTGTTTTCTGGTAATAAGAGTCACTATTGCGCTCCCATTGCCATACACATTGCAAATAGCAGTCGCGTCTGTTCCCAGAAAGTACAGTGTATTGGACTGAAGAGGAGCTACTGTTCTTGTCAGTTACCCAAGCAGAGTTGAACTAGATATGGCTCATGTGTGTAGGAAGCACAGTTCTTTTGTTCTGAGCAAACTCACTATTCTGGCCATATAGGAAACACAGTAGAGTAGTAGAGTGCTCTTTTCTCAAAAGCAGAGTGTGTTTCTTGTAAGGCGAGCTAGCGTTTGTTTCCGAGTCCTAAATGGAGTTGAATCACATGCAGTTTCTGGTACTGCAAGCAAGAGTTGTTTTCTGGTAAGAAGAGTCACTATTGCGCTCCCATTGCCATACACAGGGCAAATAGCACTCGCGTCTGTTCCCAGCAAGTACAGTGTATTGGACTGAAGAGGAGCTACTGTTCTTGTCAGTTTCCTAAGCAGAGTTGAACTAGATATGGCCCCTGTGTCTAGGAAGCACAGTTCTTTTGTTCTGAGCAAGCTCACTGTTCGGACCTCATAGGAAACACAGTAGAGAAGAAGACTGCTCTTTTCTCAAAAGCAGAGTGTGTTTCTTGTAAGGTGAGCTAGCGTTCGTTTCCCATTCCTAAACGTGGTTGAATCACATGCAGTTTTTGATCCTACAAGCAAGAGTTGTTTTCTGGTAAGGAAAGTCACTATTGCGCTCTCATTGCCATAAACAGTGCAAATAGCACTCGCGTCTGTTCCCAGCAAGTACAGTGTATTGGACTGAAGAGGAGCTACTGCTCTTGTCAGTTTATTAAGCAGAATTGAACTAGATATGGCCCGTGTGTGTAGGAAGCACAGTTCTTTTGTTCAGAGCAAGCTCACTATTCTGGCCCTATAGGAAACAGAGTAGAGTAGATGAGTGCTCTTTTCTCAAAAGCAGATTGTGTTTCTTGTAAGGGGAGCTAGCGTTTGTTTCCTAGTCCTAATGGAGTGGAATCACATGCAGTTTTGGTCCTACGAGCTAGAGTTTTTTTCTGGTAAGGAAAGTCAATATTGCGCTCCCATTGCCATACACATTGAAAATAGCAGTTGCGTCTGTTTTCAGAAAGCACAGTGTATTGGACTGAAGAGGAGCTACTGTTCTTGTCACTTATCCAAGCAGAGTTGAACTAGATATGAGTCATGTGTGTAGGAAGCACAGTTCTTTTGTTCTGAGCAAACTCACTATTCTGGCCATATAGGAAACACAGTAGAGTAGTAGAGTGCTCTTTTCTCAAAAGCAGAGTGTGTTTCTTGTAAGGCGAGCTAGCGTTCGTTTCCCATTCCTAAACGTAGTTGAATCACATGCAGTTTTTGATCCTACAAGCAAGAGTTGTTTTCTGGTAAGGAAAGTCACTATTGCGCTCTCATTGCCATAAACAGTGCAAATAGCACTCGCGTCTGTTCCCAGCAAGTACAGTGTATTGGACTGAAGAGGAGCTACTGTTCTTGTCACTTTCCTAAGCAGAGTTGAACTAGATATGGCCCGTGTGTGTAGGAAGCACAGTTCTTTTGTTCAGAACAAGCTCACTATTCTTGCCCTATAGGAAACAGAGTAGAGTAGAAGAGTGCTCTTTTCTCAAAAGCAGATTGTGTTTCTTGTAAGGGGAGCTAGCGTTTGTTTCCCATCCTAAATGTATTTGAATCACATGCAGTTTCTGGTCCTAGGAGCAAGAGTTGATTTCTGGTAAGAAGAGTCACTATTGCACTCCTATTGTCATACAAAGTGCAAGTAGCACTGCCGTTTGTTCCCAGCAGGTACAGTGTATGGGACTGAAGAGGAGCTACTGTTCTTGTCAGTTTCCTAGGCAGAGTTGAACTAGATATGGCCTGTGTGTGTAGGAAGCACAGTTCTTTTATTCTGAGCAAGCTCACTGTTTTGGCCCTATAGGAAACACAGTAGAGTAGAAGAGTGCTATTTTCTCAAAAGCAGAGTGTGTTTCTTTTAAGGCAAGCTAGCGTTTGTTTCCTAGTCCTAAATGGAGTGGAATCACATACAGTTTTTGGTCCTACGAGCTAGAGTTGTTTTCTGGTATGGAAAGACAGTATTGCGCTCCCATTGCCATACGCAGTGCAAAGAGCACTCGCGTCTGTTCCCAGCAAGTACAGTGTTTTGGACTGAAGAGGAGCTACTGTTCTTGTCAGTTTCCTAAGCAGAGTTGAACTAGATATGGCCCCTGTCTGTAGGAAGCACAGTTCTTTTGTTCTGAGCAAGCTCACGGTTCGGATCCCATAGGAAAAACAGTAGAGTAGAAGAGTGTGCTTTTCTCAAAAGCAGTGTGTGTTTCTTATAAGGCGAGCTAGCGTTTGTTTCCCAGTCCTAAATGGAGTTGAATCCCATGCAGTTTCTTGTCCTACGACCAAGACTTGTTTTCTGGTAATAAGAGTCACTATTGCGCTCCCATTGCCATACACATTGCAAATAGCAGTCCCGTCTGTTCCCAGAAAGTACAGTGTATTGGACTGAAGAGGAGCTACTGTTCTTGTCAGTTACCCAAGCAGAGTTGAATTAGATATGGCTCATGTGTGTAGGAAGCACACTTCTTTTGTTCTGAGCAAGCTCACTATTCTGGCCCTATAGGAAACACAGTAGAGAAGAAGAGTGCTCTTTTCTCAAAAGCAGAGTGTGTTTCTTGTAAAACAAGCTAGCGTTTGTTTCCGAGTCCTAAATGAAGTTGAATCACATAGAGTTTCTGGTACTACGAGCAAGAGTTGTTTTCTGGTAAGAAGAGTCACTATTGCGCTCCCATTGCCATACACAGGGCAAATAGCACTCGCGTCTGTTCCCAGAAAGTTCAGTATATTGGACTGAGGAGGATCTACTGTTCTTGTCAGTGTCCTAAGTAGAGTTGAACTAGATATGGCCTGTGTGTGTAGGAATCACAGTTCTTTTGTTCTGAGCAAGCTCACTGTTCGGACCCCATAGGAAACACTGTAGAGTGGAAAAGTGCTCTTTTCTCAGAAGCAGAGTGTGTTTCTGGTAAGGCAAGCTAGCGTTTGTTTCCTGTCCTAAATGGAGTTGAATCACATGCAGTTTCTGGTCCTATGAGCAAGAGTTGTTTTCTGGTAAGAAGAGTCACTATTGCGCTCCCTTTGTCATATACAGTGCAAATAGCTTTCGCGTCTGTTCCCAGCAAGTACAGTGTATTGGACTGAAGAGGAGCTACTGTTCTTGTCAGTTTCCTAAGCAGAGTTGAACTAGATATGGCCCGTGTGTGTAGGAAGCACAGTTTATTTGTTCAGAACAAGCTCACTGTTCTGGCCATATTTGAAACACAGTAGAGTAGAAGAGTGATCTTTTCTCAAAAGCAGAGCGTGTTTCTTGTAAGGCGAGCTAGTGTTTGTTTCCCAGTCCTAAATGGAGTTGAATCACATGCAGTTTTTGGTCCTACGAGCAAGAGTTGTTTTCTGGTAAGGAAAGTCACTATTGTGCTCCCATTGCCATACACAGTGCAAATAGCACTCGTGTCTCTTCCCATTAAGTACAGTGTATTGGACTGAAGAGGAGCTACTGTTCTTGTCAGTTTCCAAAGCAGAGTTGAACTAGATTTAGCCCGTGTGTGTAGGAAGCACAGTTCTTTTGTTCTGAGCAAGCTCACTATTCTGGCCCTATAGGAAACACAGTAGAGTAGAAGAGTGCTCTTTTCTCAAAAGCAGAGAGTGTTTCTTGTAAGACGAGCTAGCGTTTGTTTCGCAGTCCTATATGGAGTTGAATCCCATGCAGTTTCTGGTCCTATGAGCAAGAGTTGTTTTCTGGTAAGAAGAGTCACTATTGCGCTCCCATTGCCATATACGGTGCAAATAGCTCTCCCGTTTGTTCCCAGAAAGTTCAGTGTATTGGACTGAAGAGGAGCTACTGTTCTTGTCAGTTTCCTAAGCTGAGTTGAACTAGATATGGCCCGTGTGTTTAGGAAGCACAGTTCTTTTGTTCAGAACAAGCTCACTGTTTGGACCCCAAAGAAAACTCAGAGAGTAGAAGATTGCTCTTTTCTCAAAAGCAGAGTGTGTTTCTTGTAAGGCGAGCTAGCGTTTGTTTCGCAGTCCTAAATGTAGTTGAATCACATTCAGTTTCTGGACCTATGAGCAAGAGTTGTTTTCTGGTAAGAAGAGTCACTATTGCGCTCCCATTGTCATACACAGGGCAAATAGCACTGGCGTCTGTTCCCAGCAAGTACAGTGTATTGGACTGAAGAGGATCTACTGTTCTTGTCAGTTTCCTAAGCAGAATTGACCTAGATATGGCCGTGTGTATTGGAAGCACAGTTCCTTTGTTCTGAGCAAGCTCACTGTTCTGGCCATATAGGAAACACAGTAGAGTAGAAGAGTGATCTTTTCTCAAAAGCAGAGTGAGTTTCTTGTAAGGCGAGCTAGTGTTTGTTTCCCAGGCCTAAATGGAGTTGAATCACATGCAGTTTTTGATCCTACGAGCAAGAGTTGTTTTCTGGTAAGGAAAGTCACTATTGTGCTCCCATTGCCATACACAGTGCAAATAGCACTCGCATCTGTTCAAAGCAAGTACAGTGTATTGGACTGAAGAGGAGCTACTGTTCTTGTCAGTTTCCTAAGCAGAGTTGAACTAGATATAGCCCATTTGTGTAGGAAGCACATTTCTTTTGTTCTGAGCAAGCTCACTATTCTGGCCATATAGGAAACACAGTAGAGAAGAAGAGTGCTCTATTCTGAAAAGCAGAGAGTGTTTCTTGTAAGGCGAGCTAGCGTTTGTTTCCCATCCTAAATGGAGTTGAATCACATGCAGTTTCTGGTCCTAAGAGCAAGAGTTGTTTCCTGGTAAGAAGAGTCACTATTGCGCTCCCATTGTCATACAAAGGGCAAATAGCACTGGCGTCTGTTCCCAGCAAGTACAGTGTATGGGAATGAAGAGGAGCTACTGTTCTTGTCAGTTTCCTAAGCAGAGTTGAAGTAGATATAGCCCGTGTGTGTAGGAAGCACAGTTCTTTTGTTCTGAGCAAGCTCACTATTCTGGCCGTATAGGAAACACAGTAGAGAAGAAGAGTGCTTTTTTCTCAAAAAGCAGAGTGTGTTTCTTGTAAGGCGAGCTAGCGTTTGTTTCGCAGTCCTAAATGGAGTTGAATCACATACAGTTTTTGGTCCTACGAGCAAGAGTTGTTTTCTGGTAAGAAGAGTCACTATTGCGCTCCCATTGTAATACACATTACAAATAGCACTGGCGTCTGTTCCCAGCATGTACGGTGTATTGGACTGAAGAGGAGCTATTGTTCTTGTCAGTTTCCTAAGCTGAATTGAACTATATATGGCCGTGTGTGTAGGAAGCACAGTTCTTTTGTTCTGAGCAAGCTCACTGTTCTGGCCCTATAGGAAACACAGTAGAGTAGAAGAGTGATCTTTTCTCAAAAGCAGAGTGTGTTTCTTGTAAGGCGAGCTAAGGTTTGTTTCGCAGTCCTAAATGGATTTGAATCACATGCAGTTTCTGGTCCTATGAGCAAGAGTTGTTTTCTGGTAAGAAAAGAGACACTATTGCACTCCCATTGTCATACAAGGGCAAATAGCACTGGCGTCTGTTCCCAGCAAGTACAGTGTATGGGACTGAAGAGGATCTACTGTTCTTGTCAGTTTCCTAAGCAGAATTGACCTAGATATAGCCGTGTGTGTAGGAAGCACAGTTCTTTTGTTATGAGCAACCTCACTGTTCTGTCCCTATAGGAAACACAGTAGAGTAGAAGAGTGATCTTTTCTCAAAAGCAGAGTGTGTTTCTTGTAAGGCGAGCTAGTGTTTGTTTCCCAGTCCTAAATGGAGTTGAATCACATGGAGTTTTTGGTCCTACGAGCAAGAGTTGTTTTCTGGTAAGGAAAGTCACTATTGTGCTCCCATTGACATACACAGTGCAAATAGCACTCGTGTCTGTTCCCATTAAGTACTGTGTATTGGACTGAAGAGGAGCTACTGTTCTTGTCAGTTTCCTAAGCAGAGTTGAACTAGATTTATTACGTGTGTGTAGGAAGCACAGTTCTTTTGTTTTGAACAAGCTCACTATTCTGGCCCTATACGAAACACAGTAGAGTAGAAGAGTGCTCTTTTCTCAAAAGCAGAGAGTGTTTCTTGTAAGACGAGCTAGCGTTTGTTTCCCGTCATAAATGGAGTTGAATCACATGCAGTTTCTGGTCCTATGAGCAAGAGTTGTTTTCTGGTAAGAAGAGTCACTATTGCGCTCCCATTGCCATATACGGTGCAAATAGCTCTCCCGTTTGTTCCCAGAAAGTTCAGTGTATTGGACTGAAGAGGAGCTACTGTTCTTGTCAGTTTCCTAAGCAGAGTTGAACTAGATATGGCCCGTGTATGTAGGAAGCACAGTTCTTTTGTTCAGAGCAAGCTCACTGTTTGGAACCCAAAGGAAACACAGAAGTGTAGAAGAGTGCTCATTTCTCAAAAACAGAGTGTGTTTCTTGTAAGGCGAGCTAGCGTTTGTTTTGCAGTCCTAAATGGAATTGTATCACATGCAGTTTCTGGTCCTATGAGCAAGATTTGCTTTCTGGTAAGAAGAGTCACTATTGCGTTCCCATTGTCATACACAGGGCAAATATCACTGGCGTCTGTTCCCAGCAAGTACAGTGTATGGGACTGAAGAGGATCTACTGTTCTTGTCAGTTTCCTAAGCAGAATTGAACTAGATATGGCCGTGTGTGTAGGAAGCACACTTCTTTTGTTCTGAGCAAGCTCACTGTTCGGACCCCATTGGAAACACAGTAGAGTAGAAGAGTGCTCTTTTCTGAAAAGCAGAGAGTGTTTCTTGTAAGACGATCTAGCGTTTGTTTCCCGTCCTAAATGGAGTTGAATCACATGCAGTTTCTGGTCCTATGAGCAAGAGTTGTTTTCTGGTAAGAAGAGTCACTATTGCGCTCCCATTATCATATACAGTGCAAATAGCTCTCGCGCCTGTTCCCAGCAAGTACAGTGTATTGGACTGAAGAGGAGCTACTGTTCTTGTCAGTTTCCTAAGCAGAGTTGAACTAGATATAGCCCGTGTGTTTAGGAAGCACAGTTGTTTTGTTCTGAGCAAGCTCACTATTCTGGCCCTATAGGAAACACAATAGAGTAGAAGAGTGCTTTTTTCTCAAAAGCAGAGTGTGTTTCTTGTAAGACGAGCTACCGTTTGTTTCCCGTCCTAAATGGAGTTGAATCACATGCAGTTTCTGGTCCTATGAGCAAGAGTTGTTTTTCTGGTAAGAAGAGTCACTATTGCGCTCCCATTGTCATATACAGTGCAAATAGCTCTCGCGTCTGTTCCCAGCAAGTACAGTGTATTGGACTGAAGAGGAGCTACTGTTCTTGTCAGTTTCCTAAGCAGAGTTGAACTAGATATTGCCCGTGTGTGTAGGAAGCACTGTTCTTTTGTTCACTACAAGCTCACTGTTTGGACCCCAAAGGAAACTCAGAGAGTAGAAGAGTGCTCTTTTCTCAAAAGCAGAGTGTGTTTTTTGTAAGGCGAGATAGCGTTTGTTTCCCGTCCTCAATGGAGTTGAATCACATGCAGTTTCTGGTCCTACGAGCAAGAGTTGTTTTCTGGTAAGAAGAGTCACTATTGCGCTCCCATTGTCATACACATTACAAATAGCACTGGCGTCTGTTCCCAGCATGTACAGGTAATTGGACTGAAGAGGAGCTACTGTTCTTGTCAGTTTCCTAAGCAGAATTGAACTATATATGGCCGTGTGTTTTGGAAGCACAGTTCTTTTGTTCTGAGCAAGCTCACTGTTCTGGCCCTATAGGAAACACAGTAGAGTAGAAGAGTGATCTTTTCTCAAAAGCAGAGTGTGTTTCTTGTAAGGCGAGCTAGGGTTTGTTTCGCAGTCCTAAATGGAGTTGAATCACATGCAGTTTCTGGTCCTATGAGCAAGAGTTGTTTTCCGGTAAGAAAAGAGACACTATTGCACTCCCATTGTCATACAAGGGCAAATAGCACTGGCGTCTGTTCCCAGCAAGTACAGTGTATGGGACTGAAGAGGATCTACTGTTCTTGTCAGTTTCCTAAGCAGAATTGACCTAGATATAGCCGTGTGTGTAGGAAGCACAGTTCTTTTGTTATGAGCAACCTCACTGTTCTGTCCCTATAGGAAACACAGTAGAGTAGAAGAGTGATCTTTTCTCAAAAGCAGAGTGTGTTTCTTGTAAGGCGAGCTAGTGTTTGTTTCCCAGTCCTAAATGGAGTTGAATCACATGGAGTTTTTGGTCCTACGAGCAAGAGTTGTTTTCTGGTAAGGAAAGTCACTATTGTGCTCCCATTGACATACACAGTGCAAATAGCACTCGTGTCTGTTCCCATTAAGTACAGTGTATTGGACTGAAGAGGAGCTACTGTTCTTGTCAGTTTCCTAAGCAGAGTTGAACTAGATTTATTACGTGTGTGTAGGAAGCACAGTTCTTTTGTTTTGAACAAGCTCACTATTCTGGCCCTATACGAAACACAGTAGAGTAGAAGAGTGCTCTTTTCTCAAAAGCAGAGAGTGTTTCTTGTAAGACGAGCTAGCGTTTGTTTCCCGTCATAAATGGAGTTGAATCACATGCAGTTTCTGGTCCTATGAGCAAGAGTTGTTTTCTGGTAAGAAGAGTCACTATTGCGCTCCCATTGCCATATACGGTGCAAATAGCTCTCCCGTTTGTTCCCAGAAAGTTCAGTGTATTGGACTGAAGAGGAGCTACTGTTCTTGTCAGTTTCCTAAGCAGAGTTGAACTAGATATGGCCCGTGTATGTAGGAAGCACAGTTCTTTTGTTCAGAGCAAGCTCACTGTTTGGAACCCAAAGGAAACACAGAAGTGTAGAAGAGTGCTCATTTCTCAAAAACAGAGTGTGTTTCTTGTAAGGCGAGCTAGCGTTTGTTTTGCAGTCCTAAATGGAATTGTATCACATGCAGTTTCTGGTCCTATGAGCAAGATTTGCTTTCTGGTAAGAAGAGTCACTATTGCGTTCCCATTGTCATACACAGGGCAAATATCACTGGCGTCTGTTCCCAGCAAGTACAGTGTATGGGACTGAAGAGGATCTACTGTTCTTGTCAGTTTCCTAAGCAGAATTGAACTAGATATGGCCGTGTGTGTAGGAAGCACACTTCTTTTGTTCTGAGCAAGCTCACTGTTCGGACCCCATTGGAAACACAGTAGAGTAGAAGAGTGCTCTTTTCTGAAAAGCAGAGAGTGTTTCTTGTAAGACGACCTAGCGTTTGTTTCCCGTCCTAAATGGAGTTGAATCACATGCAGTTTCTGGTCCTATGAGCAAGAGTTGTTTTCTGGTAAGAAGAGACACTATTGCGCTCCCATTATCATATACAGTGCAAATAGCTCTCGCGCCTGTTCCCAGCAAGTACAGTGTATTGGACTGAAGAGGAGCTACTGTTCTTGTCAGTTTCCTAAGCAGAGTTGAACTAGATATAGCCCGTGTGTTTAGGAAGCACAGTTGTTTTGTTCTGAGCAAGCTCACTATTCTGGCCCTATAGGAAACACAATAGAGTAGAAGAGTGCTTTTTTCTCAAAAGCAGAGTGTGTTTCTTGTAAGACGAGCTACCGTTTGTTTCCCGTCCTAAATGGAGTTGAATCACATGCAGTTTCTGGTCCTATGAGCAAGAGTTGTTTTTCTGGTAAGAAGAGTCACTATTGCGCTCCCATTGTCATATACAGTGCAAATAGCTCTCGCGTCTGTTCCCAGCAAGTACAGTGTATTGGACTGAAGAGGAGCTACTGTTCTTGTCAGTTTCCTAAGCAGAGTTGAACTAGATATTGCCCGTGTGTGTAGGAAGCACTGTTCTTTTGTTCACTACAAGCTCACTGTTTGGACCCCAAAGGAAACTCAGAGAGTAGAAGAGTGCTCTTTTCTCAAAAGCAGAGTGTGTTTTTTGTAAGGCGAGATAGCGTTTGTTTCCCGTCCTCAATGGAGTTGAATCACATGCAGTTTCTGGTCCTACGAGCAAGAGTTGTTTTCTGGTAAGAAGAGTCACTATTGCGCTCCCATTGCCATACACATTACAAATAGCACTGGCGTCTGTTCCCAGCATGTACAGGTAATTGGACTGAAGAGGAGCTACTGTTCTTGTCAGTTTCCTAAGCAGAATTGAACTATATATGGCCGTGTGTTTTGGAAGCACAGTTCTTTTGTTCTGAGCAAGCTCACTGTTCTGGCCCTATAGGAAACACAGTAGAGTAGAAGAGTGATCTTTTCTCAAAAGCAGAGTGTGTTTCTTGTAAGGCGAGCTAGCGTTTGTTTCCCAGTCCTAAATGGAGTTGAATCACATGCAGTTTTTGGTCCTACGAGCAAGAGTTGTTTTCTGGTAAGGAAGGTCACTATTGTGCTCCCATTGCCATACACAGTGCAAATAGCACTCGCGTCTGTTCCCATTAAGTACAGTGTATTGGACTGAAGAGGAGCTACTGTTCTTGTCAGTTTCCTAAGCAGAGTTGAACTAGATTTAGCCCGTGTGTGTAGGAAGCACAGTTCTTTTGTTCTGAGCAAGCTCACTATTCTGGCCCTATACGAAACACAGTAGAGTAGAAGAGTGCTCTTTTCTCAAAAGCAGAGAGTGTTTCTTGTAAGACGAGCTAGCGTTTGTTTCCCATCATAAATGGAGTTGAATCACATGCAGTTTCTGGTCCTATGAGCAAGAGTTGTTTTCTGGTAAGAAGAGTCACTATTGCGCTCCCATTGCCATATACGGTGCAAATAGCTCTCCCGTTTGTTCCCAGAAAGTTCAGTGTATTGGGCTGAAGAGGAGCTACTGTTCTTGTCAGTTTCCTAAGCAGAGTTGAACTAGATATGGCCCGTGTGTGTAGGAAGCACAGTTCTTTTGTTCAGAGCAAGCTCACTGTTTGGACCCCAAAGGAAACACAGAAGGGTAGAAGAGTGCTCATTTCTCAAAAACAGAGTGTGTTTCTTGTAAGGCGAGCTAGCGTTTGTTTTGCAGTCCTAAATGGAATTGAATCACATGCAGTTTCTGGTCCTATGAGCAAGATTTGCTTTCTGGTAAGATGAGTCAATATTGCGTTCCCATTGTCATACACAGGGCAAATAGCACTGGCGTCTGTTCCCAGCAAGTACAGTGTATGGGACTGAAGAGGATCTACTGTTTTTGTCAGTTTCCTAAGCAGAATTGAACTAGATATGGCCGTGTGTGTAGGAAGCACACTTCTTTTGTTCTGAGCAAGCTCACTGTTCGGACCCCATTGGAAACACAGTAGAGTAGAAGAGTGCTCTTTTCTGAAAAGCAGAGAGTGTTTCTTGTAAGATGATCTAGCGTTTGTTTCCCGTCCTAAATGGAGTTGAATCACATGCAGTTTCTGGTCCTATGAGCAAGAGTTGTTTTCTGGTAAGAAGAGTCACTATTGCACTCCCATCATCATATGCAGTGCAAATAGCTCTCGCGTCTGTTCCCAGCAAGTACAGTGTATTGGACTGAAGAGGAGCTACTGTTCTTGTCAGTTTCCTAAGCAGAGTTGAACTAGATATAGCCCGTGTGTTTAGGAAGCACAGTTGTTTTGTTCTGAGCAAGCTCACTATTCTGGCCCTATAGGAAACACAGTAGAGTAGAAGAGTGCTCTTTTCTCAAAAGCAGAGTGTGTTTCTTGTAAGACGAGCTACCGTTTGTTTCCCGTCCTAAATGGAGTTGAATCACATGCAGTTTCTGGTCCTATGAGCAAGAGTTGTTTTCTGGTAAGAAGAGTCACTATTGTGCTCCCATTGTCATATACAGTGCAAATAGCTCTCGCGTCTGTTCCCAGCAAGTACAGTGTATTGGACTGAAGAGGAGCTACTGTTCTTGTCAGTTTCCTAAGCAGAGTTGAACTAGATATTGCCCGTGTGTGTAGGAAGCACTGTTCTTTTGTTCACTACAAGCTCACTGTTTGGACCCCAAAGGAAACTCAGAGAGTAGAAGAGTGCTCTTTTCTCAAAAGCAGAGTGTGTTTTTTGTAAGGCGAGATAGCGTTTGTTTCCCGTCCTCAATGGAGTTGAATCACATGCAGTTTCTGGTCCTACGAGCAAGAGTTGTTTTCTGGTAAGAAGAGTCACTATTGCGCTCCCATTGTCATACACATTACAAATAGCACTGGCGTCTGTTCCCAGCATGTACAGGTAATTGGACTGAAGAGGAGCTACTGTTCTTGTCAGTTTCCTAAGCAGAATTGAACTATATATGGCCGTGTGTTTTGGAAGCACAGTTCTTTTGTTCTGAGCAAGCTCACTGTTCTGGCCCTATAGGAAACACAGTAGAGTAGAAGAGTGATCTTTTCTCAAAAGCAGAGTGTGTTTCTTGTAAGGCGAGCTAGGGTTTGTTTCGCAGTCCTAAATGGAGTTGAATCACATGCAGTTTCTGGTCCTATGAGCAAGAGTTGTTTTCTGGTAAGAAAAGAGACACTATTGCACTCCCATTGTCATACAAGGGCAAATAGCACTGGCGTCTGTTCCCAGCAAGTACAGTGTATGGGACTGAAGAGGATCTACTGTTCTTGTCAGTTTCCTAAGCAGAATTGACCTAGATATAGCCGTGTGTGTAGGAAGCACAGTTCTTTTGTTATGAGCAACCTCACTGTTCTGTCCCTATAGGAAACACAGTAGAGTAGAAGAGTGATCTTTTCTCAAAAGCAGAGTGTGTTTCTTGTAAGGCGAGCTAGTGTTTGTTTCCCAGTCCTAAATGGAGTTGAATCACATGGAGTTTTTGGTCCTACGAGCAAGAGTTGTTTTCTGGTAAGGAAAGTCACTATTGTGCTCCCATTGACATACACAGTGCAAATAGCACTCGTGTCTGTTCCCATTAAGTACAGTGTATTGGACTGAAGAGGAGCTACTGTTCTTGTCAGTTTCCTAAGCAGAGTTGAACTAGATT